>NC_041382.1:267604077-267742774 GCF_002162155.2 Triticum dicoccoides | reverse complement strand
TCCTCCTCCGATGCCTCTGGCTCGGGCAAGTATCTGAAGGTGAGCGACGATCTGTTCGTCCACCTCCCAGTGACGGCGAACACCAGGGCGCTCGCCAAGGGGGAGGTGTTTGATGACGAGGTGCTCACCGCCGCCGGGCTCGAGGTTGTTGACGAACCGAGCGTCGGTGGTGGCGGTACCCAGGAAGAGCGGCTCCTCTAGGCCATGAGTGTCAACTTCCAGAAGCTCCAAGCCCTTCACTGTGCCCGCCTAGACAAGGCCAAGTCCAGGATGGCAGCGCTGGACAAGGCGGAGGCAGATCTTGAGGAGCGCGTCACCGAGACGCAGGTTTGGTTCCGTCGGGCCAGTGGGGAACTGAAGTCCGCCCAAGATCTGCTAGCCGAGCGCAAGCAGGAGCTTGTCCTGAAGCAGGCCGACGTCGAGAAGGCCCAGGAGGCGGCGAAAGCATAGGCCACCAAGGACGAGGCCGCTCGGCTCCAGCATCAAGCTGTGCTGAACTCCCAGGAGGAGGACCTTGCCGCTCGTGAGAAGCTCGCCGCGACACTCCGCGGCAAGCATGAGGAGGTCGAGCAGCTTGTCGTGCAGCGGACCCGGTAGCTGGAGCAGAGGCATGAGCATGCACTCAATGCTCAGGCCCAGGTCCAGGCCAGCAAGGTGAACGAGCTGGAGGTGGAGCGGGACGGGCTGAAGAAGCAGGTCCTGGAGCTGATGGATGAGAGGGACACGGCCAAGGGCGCTCTGGCTGACGCGCAGGCCACGGTCCTCGGCAAGGTCGAGCTGCTCTCCAAGGCCGATGACTCCATCAGGGACCCGAAGCTGAAGCTGGAAGGCCTCGAGGGGACGCTTTCAGAGGTGAGGGCCCGGGAGGATACCCTGACCAAAAATCTGGAGGCTAAGAGGCAGCTGCGGAGGAATGACGCCGTGATGACCCACAAGTATAGGGGATCGCAACAGCTTTCGAGGGTAGAGTATTCAACCCTCGAAAGCTGTTGCGATATTCAACCCAAATTTATTGATTCGACACAAGGGGAGCCAAAGAATATTCTCAAGTATTAGCAGCTGAGTTATCAATTCAACCACACCTGGAAACTTAGTATCTGCAGCAAAGTGTTTAGTAGCAAAGTAATATGATAGTGATGGTAACGGTAATAAAAGAGTAACGAAAGCGAAGTAATGTTTTTGGTATTTTGTAGTGATTGTAACAATAACAACGAGAAAGTAAATAAGCGTAAACCAGTATATGGAAAGCTCGTAGGCATCGGATCAATGATGGATAATTATGCAGGATGTGGTTCATCATGTAACAGTCATAACATAGGGTGACACAGAACTAGCTCCAATTCATCAATGTAATATAGGCATGTATTCCGAATATAGTCATACGTGCTTATGGAAAAGAACTTGCATGACATCTTTTGTCCTACCCTCCCGTGGTAGCGGGGTCCTAATGGAAACTAGGGGATATTAAGGCCTCCTTTTAATAAAGAACTGGAACAAAGCATTAGCACATAGTGAATACATGAACTCCTCAAACTACGGTCATCACCGGTAAGTATCCCGATTATTGTCACTTCGGGGTTAACGGATCATAACACATAATAGGTGACTATACACTTGCAAGATAGGATCAAGAACTCTCATATATTGATGAAAACATAATAGGTTCAGATCTGAAATCATGGCACTCGGGCCCTAGTGACAAGCATTAAGCATAGCAAAGTCATAGCAACATCAATCTCAGAACATAGTGGATACTAGGGATCAAACCCTAAAAAAACTAACTCGATTACATGGTAAATCTCATCCAACCCATCACCGTCCAGAAAGCCTACGATGGAATTACTCACACATGGTGGTGAGCATCATGAAATTGGTGATGGAGGATGGTTGATGATGACGACGGCGACGAATCCCCCTCTCTGGAGCCCCAAACGGACTCCAGATTAGCCCTCCCGAGAGGTTTTAGGGCTTGGCGACGGCTCCGTATCGTAAAACGTGATGATTTCTTCTCTCCTATTTTTTTCTCCCCGAAAGAAGTTATATAGAGTTGGAGTTGGAGTCGGGAGGTCTCCAGGGGGCCCACGAGGTAGGGACGCGCCCTAGGGGGGAGCCCCCACCCTCGTGGCAAGGGTGTGGGCCCCCTGGTCTTCATCTTTGGCGAGGATTTTTTATTATTTATTATAAGATATTCCGTGGAGTTTCAGGTCATTCGGAGAACTTTTGTTTTCCGCACATAAAACAACATCATGGCAATTCTGCTGAAAACAGCGTCAGTCCGGGTTTGTTCCATTCAAATCATACAAGTTAGAGTCCAAAACAAGGGCAAAAGTGTTTGGAAAAGTAGATACGACGGAGACGTATCAACTCCCCCAAGCTTAAACCCTTGCTTGTCCTCAAGCAATTCAGTTGATAAACTGAAAGAAATAAAGAAAAACTTTTACAAACTCTGTTTGCTCTTGTTGTTGTAAATATGTAATAGAGGTGAATAATATTTTGAAATAGAGGTGAATAATATTTTGAGCGGTATACTTTCATTGTCAACATAACAACCAAGAGATGGCGATATCTTCCATGCTACACACATTATAGGTGGTTCCCAAACAGAATGGTAAAGTTTATACTCCCCCTCCACCAACAAACATCAATCCATGGCTTGCTCGAAACAACGAGTGCCTCCAACATACATCAGGTCCCAGGGGGAGTTTTGTTTTGCAATTATTTTGATTTAGTTTGCATAAAGCATGGGACTGGGCATCCCGGTGACCAGCCATTTTCTCGTGAGTGAGGAGTGGAGTCCACTCCTCTTGAGAATAACCCGCCTAGCATGGAAGATACAGACAACCCTAGTTGATACATGAGCTATTCGAGCATACAAAACAGGATGATTATTTGAAGGTTTAGAGTTTGGCACATACAAATTTACTTGGAACGGCAGGTAGATACCGCATATAGGAAGGTATAGTGGATTCATCTGGAATAACTTTGGGGTTTCAGGGATTGGATGCACAAGCAGTATTCCTGCTTAGTACAGGTGAAGGCTAGCAAAAGACTGGGAACCGACCAACTAGAGAGCAACAACAGCCATGTACATGCATTAAAATTAATAAACATTGGATGCAAGCATGAGTAGGATATAATCCACCATGAACATAAATATCGTGAAGGCTATGTTAATTTATTTCAACTACATGCGTGAACATGTGCCAAGTCAAGTCACTTAAATCATTCAAAGAGGATACCACCCTATCATACCACATCATAACCATTTTAATAGCATGTTGGCATGCAAGGTAAACCATTATAACTCATAGATAATCAAGCATGGCACAAGCAACTATGATCTCTAATTGTCATTGTGAACATGTTTATTCATAACAAGCTGAATCAAGAACGATGAACTCATCATATTTACAAAAACAAAAGAGGCCGAGTTCATACCAGCTTTTCTCATCTCAGTCGGTCCATCATATATCATCAGAATTGCCTTTCACTTGCATGACCAAACGATGTGAATAATAATAAGAGTGCACGTGCATTGGACTAAGCTGGAATCTGCGAGCATTCAATAAACAGGAGAAGACAAAGCAATATGGGCTCTTGGTTAAATCAACAATAAAGCATATAAGAGCCACTTCAACAATTTAATCATGGTCTTCTCCTACTGACCCCCAAAGAAAAGAAATAAAACTATTTACACGGGAAAGCTCCCAACAAGCAAAAGAAGAACAGGAAATCTTTTTGGTTTTTCTTTCTTAATTACTACTACAAGCATGGAAATTAAATTAATTAAAAGCTACAACTAAATTGTTTTTGGTTTTTCTTAAGGTTTATCAAACACACAAGAAGAAAGCATAAAAGGAAATAAACTAGCATGGATGATACAATGAAAAAGTATGAACACCGACATCTAGCAATGAGTGTGTGTGAACATAAATGTAATGTCGGTGAGAAATACGAACTCCCCCAAGCTTAGGCTTTTGGCCTAAGTTGGTTTATGGCCACGGCTGGCCTGGCTGATATCCATAATAATAGTTGTTGGGGTCGTACAGTGATGCAGCACCTATCGCCTGCTGAGCTACAGCGTGGTGACGAGCAGCCTCTTCTCTCCTCTCGTACTCATCTGCCTCCTCTCTGGTAATAGTATATCATCCTCTTGCCTGATAATCAAAGAAAGCAGGAGCAGGGAGAGTAATACGGACAGCACGACGTCTGTCAAAGATTAGTCGGTATTGGAGAGGCAATTCGTTCCTCTCGACAAAATGGTTAGAAACCATAGAATCAAAATCTAAATAAGAAGGAGGCAACTCCATGTATCTTTCACGAACGTCTATCTCAAGAAATTTAGCTAAGCAGGTTGCATAAATTCCTCCAAGGAAATCTCAATTATATCTATTATGATGCAACCTACGAGCTACAATGGCTCCCATATGATAAGATTGGTCTCCTGACACAGCACTCCTGAGAATGCTAAGGTCAGGGACACACATGTGACATGCTTCATCCTTAGCATTTATGCACCTACCTATGAAGAGAGCAAAATAATGTATAGCAGGAAAGTGAATGCTCCCTATGGTAGCTTGCGTTATATCTCTAGATTCCCCTACAATTATACTAGCAAGAAAGTTTCTAAATTCAGATTTAGGGGGATCCCTAACACTACCCCATTGTGGAAGTTTGCAAGCAAAAGTGAAATCCTCTAAGTCCATGGTATAAGATTTGTCATAAAGATCAAACATGACTGAAGGACAATTACGCGAAGATGAATACTCAAACCTCCTCACAAAAGAGCTTGTGAGATCATGATACTGGGGGCATTTGTCTGCCTCAAAGTTCTCAAGACCGGCATTACGCAAATATCCGTTAAATTCTTCTTTAATTCCCGCTCGATCCATAAAATTTTCAGAAGGCCACTCACAAGGACGCACTGGAGCGTCTCTTGGTGGCTCTTCATCAGCATCACGCATTGCAAGCCTGGGTCCTTGCTTCCTTGAAGAACCACCTTGGAACATTTTCCTAAGCATATTTGTTCCTCTGAAAAATTTTAGTAACTTCAAAATAAAAGTAAACCAAACTCAATAATATTGATAGAAACTACTCCTACAAGTGCCTAGAGCCTATATCATGCATCAAAACTACTTTTGACCATATAAATTTGACATGCAAGCTCAACAACAGGGTCACCTAAGCAGCAAAAATTTGCAATGAATAAAGCACTAGAACAAAAACTAATTGGACCAATGGACGAGTCACATACCAAGGAACAATCTCCCCAAGCAGTTTTGTGAGAGGTGCTTTGAGGAAGGAGATCGAAAATGGCAACAAAGAGGGCTGGAACTCGTGTTTGAGTTGGTTTTTCGTGTTTGTCGGAGGAAGAAGAAGAAGATGGGTGCAGGAATAAGTGGAGGAGGGCCACCGTGGGCCCCCGAGGCAGGGGGCGTGCCCTCCACCATTGTAGCAAGGTGGTTGCCCCCCTAGTGTGTTCTTTGTTCCATAAATCCTCAAATATTCTAGAAAAAAACATATTTAATTTTTAGGGAATTTGGAGAACTTTTATTTTCGAGGTATTTTTATATTGCATGGATAATCAGATAACAGACAGAAAATTATTTATTTTTACTTTATTTCAACTAAATAACAGAAAGTATAGAGAGGGTACAGAAGGTTGTGCTTCTAGTTTCATCCATCTCATGCTCATCAAAAGGAATCCACTAACAAGGTTGATCAAGTCTTGTTAACAAACTCATTCCGATTAACATGAAACCGGAGAAATTTCGAATAACACTAGGTTACCTCAACGGCGATATGCACATCCGCAATAATAAGTATATCATATTTCTTCTTGACAGTTGGAAGAGGAAATTCAAAACCTCCAAATATAATCGATGGATTTTTTCCGATAGAATTGATACTATGAACTTGAGGTTGTTTCCTCGGAAAATGTACCGTATGTGCATTACCATTAACATGAAAAGTGCCATTGCCTTTGTTGCAATCAATAACAGCCCCTGCAGTATTAAGAAAAGGTCTTCCAAGAATAATAGACATACTATCGTCCTCGGGAATATCAAGAATAATAAATCCCGTTAAAATAGTAACGTTTGCAACCACAACAGGCACATCCTCACAAATGCCGACATGTATAGTAGTTGATTTATCAGCCATTTGCAAAGATATTTCAGTAGGTGTCAACTTATTCAAATCAAGTCTATGATATAAAGAGAGAGGCATAACACTAACACCGGCTCCAAGATCACATAAAGCATGGTATAGTAGGTACTCCTGGATCTCCAAGTTTCTTTGGTATTCCACCCTTAAAAGTATAATTAGCAAGCATGGTGGAAATTTCAGCTTCTGGTATCTTTCTTTTATTTGTAACAATATCTTTCATGTACTTAGCATAAGGATTCATTTTGATCATATCAGTTAATCGCATACGCAAAAAGATAGGTCTAATCATTTCAGCAAAGCGCTCAAAATCCTCATCATCCTTTTTCTTGGATGGTTTCGGAGGAAAAGGCATGGGTTTCTGAACCCAAGGCTCTCTTACTTTACCATGTTTCCTAGCAACAAAGTCTTTCTTATCATAACATTGATTCTTTGATTGTGGGTTATCAAGATCAACAGCAGGTTCAATTTCTACACCATTATCATTACTAGGTTGAGCATTATTATGAACATCATCATTAACATTTTCATTAGGTTCATGTTCATTGCTAGATTGTGTTTCAGCATCAGACATAGAGATATCATTTGGATTATCAGGTGGTTCAGCAATAGGTTCACTAGAAGTTTGCACCGTTCTATCATTTTTCTTTTTCTTCTTTTTAGAAGAACTAGGTGCATCAATATTATTTCTCTGAGAATCTTGCTCAATTCTCTTAGGGTGGCCTTCAGGATACAAAGGTACCTGATTCATTCTACCAGTTCTAGTAGCCACTTTAACAACATAATTAGTTTTCTTACTATTCATCTCATTGAGCAATTCTTTTTGAGATTTAAGTACTTGTTCTACTTGAGTGGTAACCATAGAAGCATGTTTGCTAACAAGTTTGAGTTCACCTCTAATATTAGCCATATAATCACCCAAGTATTTAATCATATCAGCATCTTGTTTTAATTTTCTACCAAAATAAGCATTGAAGTCTTCTTGCTTAAACATAAAATTATCAAACTCACCCAAGCATTGACTAGCAATTTTATCAGGAGGGATTTCAGCTTTATCATATAGAGAGAGAGAATTTACCTTTACTACCTGTGTCGGGTTATCGAGGTCAGGAGGTTCTTCAATAAATAAAGGATTAAGATCATATGTTTCTTCAATAGGCGGTAAATTAAGACCATGTATTTCTTCAATAGGAGGTTAATTCTTAACATCTTCAGCTTTAATACCTTTTTCTTTCATAGATTTCTTTGCCTCTTGCATATCTTCGGGACTGAGAAATAGGACACCTCTCTTCTTCGGAGTTGGTTTAAGAATAGGATCATTAATTGGAGCAGGAGCTGGCTCAGGAGGTGCCCAATTATTTTCATTTATCAACATATTATTCAATAAGGTCTCAGCTTCATCCAGTGTTCTTTGCCCGAAAAGAGAACCAGCACAACTATCTAGGTAATCTCTGGAAGCATCGGTTAGTCCATTGTAAAAGATATCAAGTATTTCATTTTTCTTAAGAGGATGATCAGGCAAAGCATTAAGTAACTTGAGAAGCCTCCCCCGAGCTTGTGGGAGACTCTCTTCTTTAATTTACACAAATTTGTATATTTCCTTTAAAGCAGATTGTTTCTTATGAGCAGGGAAATATTTAGCAGAGAAGTAGTAAATCTTATCCTGGGAACTACGCACACAACCAGGATCAAGAGAATTAAACCATATCTTAGCATCACCCTTTAATGAGAACAGAAATATTTTAAGGATATAAAAGCAGCGAGATCTCTCATCATTAGTGAACAGGGTGGCTATATCATTTAATTTAGTAAGAAGTGCCACAACAGTTTCAGATTCATAGCCATGAAAAGGATCAGATTCAACCAAAGTAATTATATCAGGATGAACAAAGAATTCATAATCCTTATCAGTAACACAGATAGGTGAAGTAGCAAAAGCAGGGTCAGGTCTCATCCTAGCATTTAGAGATTTCTTATACCATTTAGCTAATAATCTTTTGAGTTCATATCTATCTTTGCAAGCTAAAATATCTAAAGAAGCTTCTTGATCAAATAAATAACCCTCAGGAATAACAAGTGATTCTTCATCATCACTTTCATCATCATAATCAGATTCAATATTTTCAATCTCTCTAGCCCTAGCAAGTCGTTCCTCGAGAAAATCACCAAGTGGCACAGTAGTATCAAGCATAGAAGTAGTTTCATCATAAGTATCATGTATAGCAGAAGTAGCATCATCAATAACATGCGACATATCAGAGCGAATAGCAGAAGCAGGTTTAGGTGTCGCAAGCTTACTCATAACAGAAGGTGAATCAAGTGCAGAGCTAGATGGCAGTTCCTTACCTCCCCTCGTAGTTGAGGGATAAATTGTTGTCTTAGCGTCTTTCAAATTCTTCATAGTGTCCAGCAGATATAAATCCCAAGTGACTCAAAGAATAGAGTTATGCTCCCTGGCAACGCCGCCAAAAATTAGTCTTAATGACCCACAAGTATAGGGGATTGCAACAGCTTTCGAGGGTAGAGTATTCAACCCAAATTTATTTGATTCGACACAAGGGGAGCCAAAGAATATTCTCAAGTATTAGCAGCTGAGTTGTCAATTCAACCACACCTGGATACTTAGTATCTGCAGCAGAGTGTTTAGTACCAAAGTAATATGATAGTGATGGTAACGGTAACGGTAACAAAAGAGTAACGAAAGAGAAGTAATGTTTTTGGTATTTTGTAGTGATTCTAACAATAGCAACGAGAAAGTAAATAAGCGTAAACCAGTATATGGAAAGCTTGTAGGCATCGAATCAATGATGGATAATTATGCCGGATGTGGTTCATAATGTAACAGTCATAACATAGGGTGACATAGAACTAGCTCCAATTCGTCAATGTAATGTAGGCATGTATTCCAAATATAGTCATATGTGCTTATGGAAATGAACTTGCATGACATCTTTTGTCCTACCCTCCCGTGGCAGCGGGGTCCTAATGGAAAATAAGGGATATTAAGGCCTCCTTTTAATAGAGAACTGGAACAAAGCATTAGGACATAGTGAATACATGAACTCCTCAAACTACGGTCATCACCGATAAGTATCCCGATTATTGTCACTTCGGGGTTAACGAATCATAACACATAATAGGTGACTATAGACATGCAAGATAGGATCAAGAACTCTCATATATTGGTGAAAACATAATAGGTTCAGATCTGAAATCATGGCACTCGGGCCCTAGTGAAAAGCATTAAGCAGAGCAAAGTCATAGAAACATCAATCTCAGAACATAGTGGATACTAGGGATCAAACCCTAACAAAACTAACTTGATTACATGGTAAATCTCATCCAACCCATCACCGTCCAGCAAGCCTGCAATGGAATTACTCACACACGGCGGTGAGCATCATGAAATTGGTGATGCAGGATGGTTGATGATGACGACAACGGCGAACCCCCCTCTCCGGAGCCCCGAACGGACTCCAGATCAGCCCTCCCGAGAGGTTTTAGGGCTTGGCGGCGGCTCCGTATGGTAAAACGCGATGATTTCTTGTCTCCTATTTTTTTCTCCCCGAAAGAGGTTATATAGAGTTGGAGTTGGAGTCGGGAGGTCTCCAGGGGGCCCACGAGGTAGGGGGTGCACCCTAGGGGGGGCACCCTTGTGGCAAGGGTGTGGGCCCCCTGGTCTTCATCTTTGGTGAGGATTTTTTATTATTATTATAAGGTATTCCGTGGAGTTTTAGGTCATTTCGAGATATATTTTTTTCTGCACATGAAACAACATCATGGCAATTCTGCTAAAAACAGCGTCAGTCCGGGTTAGTTCCATTCAAATCATACAAGTTAGACTACAAAACAAGGGCAAAAGTGTTTGGAAAAGTAGATATGACAGAGACGTATCACTCCGCCAACCACGCGGATTTAGTGAAGGGTGCAAACCTCTAGATCAGCTGCCTCGTCGACATCGCCAGCAGTATCACCATGCAGCTGGCTACCATGGGGATGCCGAACGTGAGGTACGTCCTAGAGCCAAACATGAGTCCCAACGCCAGACTGACCCTGTTCTTCGAGGGCGTTCATGGAGCTTTAGAGCAATTCCACTCCAACAGAGCAACCTCCCTGGCCAATGAGGCCTGGAGGCTTTATCGGGGTGTCCTGACCAAGGTCCTCACCAAGGTGGCGTACTGGAACCCCAACCTCGACTTTGACGCCGCGCTGGAGAGCCTCCCGGAGGATGTGGACCTTGCGGTGCTCGAAGAGCGTATCGAGCCCATCATCGGTCGCATCGACGGAGTTCGGAGGATAGAGGGCCAGCGCTGGGACTAGGCACCTCGTTTCTCATTGCCGCTGCAGGTTCACGACCAAGACAATTTTTATATTTAGTTAGAACTATAGCAACAATTGATGTAATATAACTCTGCCGTACGCTAAAATAATGCATGTTATTTTCCTGTTCGATCATTCTTTGTATGTATACCCTACGTTGAACTGGATAGGCTTGCCAGCACGCGAACCTAGGCTACGGTATTTCGAGGACGGATCCTCGCAACCAACCGGGTGTGCCTGCAGCCAAGTAAACCACCTTGTCGTTCTCAGCATGACCACTTGAACTATTGAGTGGACTCGAAACAGAACAAGGGCGTTGCCAATAGCAAGAAGGCCACCTTGCCGTTCTCGACGCGGCCGCTTGAACTGTTGAGCGGACTCGAAACAGAACAAGGGTGTTGCCAATAGCGGAAGGCTCCCATTGCGTGCAGGTTTTTCATACCAAGAGCAGGATCTCCGAGGAAAACAACCTTATACATAAAAAAATTGCTCAAAGTTTCCAATGACTTAGCTTTTCTGTCGCCGCGCGAGCGTTTACTGCATCCGCAAATGCTGCCGCTCATTCGGTCGTCTTCTTCCTTGGGGCGACGACCACGACGAAGCCCCCGCGCCAACTAGACTAGATTTCCACGACTGTGACCCCTACCTGGCACGCCAGAGATGTTGGTGGGAACGACACCTATGGGATCACTGGGATCCCTTCTATGGTTGGCGGGCGCGGGGTTGTTCAAAGAACGGGTCTAGTAGCCAGCACAAAGATCGTTTACCCAGGTTCGGGCCACAAGGATGCATAATACACTAGTCCTGCTTTGGTGTATATTTGAGTGTTCTTGAGCTTCCGAACTAGATGCGGTGTGTGCGTAGTCCAAAAGATCCGAATCCTTCCCCAGTACGCCTCAGGCCTCCTTTTATAGTCAAAAAGGGGTCGCCAAAGTGGCACATAGGAGGTGGAAAGGTAAATAGTGTACAAGCTTATCGCCTGTCATTACGGGAGAAGGTGCATTAAATGCGCCTCTTAGGTGTCCCGTTACTTTATTGGGGACGGTAACGAGGCCCGTCCCATCTGTCGCCGTTCCGCCTCGCTCCGACGCGCGTCCGAGCTGATAAGGCATGCAACACCATGTAAGCTGGCAGGCTGGTGAGATGGCGTTGTGGTAGGGTCTTCATGAAGATCTTCATGCCACCACGTAGGTGCTTGCTGAGCTGGCCTGGAGGCCGCGCGTCGCCACACAGGTGCCTGCCCAGCTGGTTGGCCTGGCAGCTGTATGGGAATGGCGATGGGGTCTTCGCAGATGTGGGCCTAGTTGTGGCCCCGCATGTGTCCTAGACAAGGGTCTTTCCAGGGCCCCGGCAAGGGTCTTTTTGTGGCATCGCGGTTGTCCCCGGCAAGGATCTTGCCAGGGGTCTCGTGGATTTCCTCGGCAAGGATCTTGCCGAGGATCGTCGCCTTCTGGTCCTCATCTAATCTTGTGTGCCTATGATCTTCTCGAAGATCTGCATGCCACCATGGAGGTGCCTCCCGAGCCTTGGTTCCAATGTGGTTGGTGGTGTTGGAACCCTTGGGCTCAAGGGTGGCACGCTCTGTTGGCATTGGGCAAGTTGCCCCAGCAAGGCTCTTGCTGGGGCTACGGAGGCCGCCCCGGAAAGGGTCTTGCCGGGGGAGTCCACCTTGCCCTCTTGCTCTTTGTGTCTCTGGTCTTGGCGTTGTTCTGGTTTTCTCGTGCTTCTGCTTCCTCTACCCCGCTAGGTATGGCTGTAGGCGCGGCTCTAACTGTCCGTGCACAAGTAAAGAGGTAAAAAAGAGAGCCCCTACTTTTGTGCACCGACAGCCTCTAACCTTTTCACCCTTCCTAGCAAACTGTTGTTTGGCTATGTTACCGCTTTGCTCAGCCCCTCTTATAGTGTTGCTAGTTGCAGGTGCAGTTGCAGTTTGTTCCATGTTGGGACATGGATATCATGGGATATCACAATATCTCTTATTTAATTAATGCATCTATATACTTGGTAAAGGGTGGAAGGCTCGGCCTTCTGCCTGGTGTTTTGTTACACACTTGCCGCCCTAGTTTCCGTCATACCGGTGTTATGTTCCTTGATTTTGCGTCCCTAACACAATGAGGGTTTATGGTCCCCTCTTGACAGTTCGCTTTGAATATAACTCTTCCATCAAGGCCCAACATTGGGTTTACATTTTCCCCACCTAATAACTAAACATGATAATTGATACGTCCATTTTGCATTATGCTTTTATATTGATATTTATTGCATGATGGCCTGTTATTACACATTATGTCACAATACTTATGCCTTTTCTCCCTTATTTTACAAGGCTTACATGAAGAGGGAGAATGCCAACAGCTGGAATTCTGGGCTGGAAAAGGAGAAAATATTAGAGACCTATTCTGCACAACTCCAAAAGTCCTGAAACTCCACGAAAGTCAATTTTGGAATATATTAGAAATATTGGACTAAGAAAGCACCAGAGGGGGGCCACCCAGTGTCTACAAGGGTGGAGGGCGCGCCCTACCCCCTAGGTGCGCCCCCTGCCTCGTGGGTCACCTGGAAGCCCCCCAATGCCCATCTTCTGGTATAAGGTGTCTTTTGCCGTGGAAAAAAATAAGAAGGAAGCTTTCGGGACGAAGCGCCGCCATCTCGAGGCGGAACCTTGGTAGAACCAATCTAGAGCTCTGGCAGAGTTGTTTTGCCGGGGAAACATCCCTTCGAGAGGGGGAAATTGTCACCATCGTCATCACCATCGATCCTCTCATCGGGAGGGGGTCAATCTCCATCAACATCTTCACTAGCACCATCTCCTCTCAAACCATAGTTCATCTCTTGTATCCGATCTTTGTCTCAAAACCTCAGATTGGTACCTGTGGGTTGCTAGTAGTGTTGATTAGTCCTTGTAGTTGATGCTAGTTGGTTTATTCGGTGGAAGATTATATGTCCAGATCCTTTATGCACATTAATACCCCTCTGATTATGAACATGAATATGATTTGTGAGTAGTTACATTTTTTCCTGAGGACATGGGAGAAGTCTTGTTATAAGTACTCATGTGAATTTGGTATTCGTTCGATATTTTGATGAGATGTATGTTGTCTTTCCTCTAGTGGTGTTATGTGAACGTCGACTACATGACACTTCACCATTGTTTGGGCTTAGGGGAAGGCATTGGGAATTAATAAGTAGATGATGGGTTGCTAGAGTGACAGAAGCTTAAACCCTAGTTTATGTGTTGCTTTGTAAGGGGCTGATCTGGATCCATATGTTTCATGCTATGGTTAGGTTTACCTTAATTCCTCTTTCGTAGTTGCGGATGCTCGCGAGGCGGGTTAATCATAAGTGGGATGCTTGTCCAAGGAAGGGAAGTACCCAAGCACCGGTCCACCCACATATCAAATTATCAAAGTATCGAACACGAATCATATGAGCATGAAGAAAACTAGCTTGACGATAATTCCCATGTGTCCTCGGGAGCGCTTTCCTTTATATAAGAGTTTGTCTATGCTTGTCCTTTACTACAACAAGGATTGGGCCACCTTGCTGCACCGTGTTTATTTTTGTTACTTGGTACCCGTTATGAATTACCTTATCACAAAACTATCTGTTACCGATAATTTCAGTGCTTGCAGAGAATACCTTACTGGAAACTGCTTGTCATTTCCTTTTGCTCCTCGTTGGGTTCGACACTCTTACTTATCGAAAGGACTAAGATAGATCCCCTATACTTGTGGGTCATCAATACTCTTTTCTGGCGCCGTTGCCGGGGAGTGAAGCGTCTTTGGTAGGTGGAATTTGGTAAGGAAAAATTTATATAGTGTTCTGAAATTTACTGTCACTTGTTACTATGGAAAATAATCCTTTGAGGGGCTTGTTCGGGGTATCTTCACCCCGACCAGTAGAGCAAAGAGTTGCTCCTCAACCTACTGAACCTATTGAAATTTTTTACTTTGAAATTCCTTTGGGTATGATAGAGAAACTGCTAGCTAATCCTTTTACAGGAGATGGAACATGACATCCCGATATGCACCTAATCTATGTGGATGAAGTTTGTGGATTATTTAAGCTTGCAGGTATGCCCGAGGATGTTATCAATGATAAGGTATTCCCTTTATCTTTGAATGGAAAGGCATTAACATGGTTTAGGCTATGTGATGATATTGGATCATGGAACTACAACCGATTGAAATTGGAATTTCATCAGAAGTTTTATCCTATGCATTTGGTTCATCGTGATCATAATTATATATATATATATATAATTTTTAGCCTTGCGAAGGAGAAAGTATTGCTCAAGCTTGGGGGAGGCTTAAGTCAATGTTATATTCATTCCCCAATCATGTGCTCTCAAGAGAAATCATTATTCAAAAAAATTATGCTCGGCTTTCTCTCAATAATCTCTCCATGCTCGATACTTCTTGTACTGGATCTTTTATGGTGAAGACTATTGAATTCAGATGGGATTTATTGGAAAGAATTAAACGCAACTCTAAAGATTGGGAACTCTATGAAGGTAAGGAGTCAGGTATAACACCTAAGTTTGATTGTGTTAAATCTTTTATGGATACCGATGCTTTTCATGAATTTAGCACTAAATATGTACTTGACTCTGAGATAGTATCTTCTTTCTATGAATCATTCGCTACTCATGTTGATCTCCCTAAGGAGAAGTGGTTTAAATATCATCCTCCCATTGAAGTAAAAGTAATTGAACCTATTAATGTTGAAGAAAATACTATCACTTATAATGTTGATCCTATTGTTCCTACTGCTTATATTGAGAAACCACCTTTCCTTGTTAGAATAAAGGATCATGCTAAAGCTTCAACCATGGTTCGTAAGAGTAATTATAGAACACCTACACCCTCTGAGCAAATTAAAGTTGAACCTAGTATTGATATGGTTAAGGATCTCTTGGTCGATAATATTGATGGGCATGTTATTTACTTCTGTGATGAAGCTGTTAGAATTGCTAGACCCGATACTAAAAATAAACATAGACCTGTTGGTGGCATGCCTGTTGTTTCTGTTAAAATAGGAGATCACTGTTATCATGGCTTATGTGATATGGGTGCAAGTGTCAGTGCAATACCTTGTACTTTATATAAAGAAATTATGCATGATATTGCACCTGCTGAGATAGAAGATATTGATGTTACTATTAAGCTTGCCAATAGAGATACTATTTCATCACTTGGGATTGTTAGATATGTTGAAGTCTTGCGTGGGAAAATTAAATATCCTACTGATTTTCTTGTTCTTGCTTCCCCACAAGATGACTTTTTCCCATTATATTTGGTAGAACCTTCTTGAACACTGTTAATGCTAAGATAGACTGCGAAAATGATATTGTTACTGTTGGTTTAGGGGATATGTCTCATGATTTTAATTTTGCTAAATTTCGTAGACAACCCCATGATAAAGAATTGCCTAGTAAAGATGAAATTATTGGTCTTGCTTCTATTCATGTGCCTCCTAATGATCCTTTAGAACAATATTTGCTAGACCCTGAAAATGATAAGTTTATGAATGAAAGAAGGGAAATAGATGAAGTATTCTTTAAATAGGGACATATTTTGAAACACAACTTACCTGTTGAAATTCTAGGGGATCCTCCTCCACCCAAGGGTGATCCTATGTTTGAGCTTAAACCATTACATAATACTCTTAAATATTCTTATCTTGATGAAAAGAAGATATATCATGTTATTATTAGTGCTGACCTTTCAGAGCAGGAAGAAGAGAAATTATTGAAAACTCTAAAGAAGCATCATGCTGCTATTGGATATACTCTTGATGATCTTAAGGGAATTAGTCCCACTCTATGCCAGCACAAAATAAAATTCAAGAAAGACGCTAAACCGGTTGTTGATCGCCAACGATGGTTAAATCCTAAGATGAAAGAAGTGGTAACAAATGAAATACTAAAGCTTCTAGATGCAGGTATAATTTATCGGGTTGCTGATAGTCAGTGGGTAAGTCCTATCCATTGTGTCCCTAAGAAGGGAGGTATTACTGTTATTCCTAATGATAAAGACGAATTGATCCCACAAAGAATTGTTACAGGTTATAGAATGGTAATTGATTTCCGCAAATTAAATAAAGCTACTATAAAGGATCATTACTCTTTACCTTTTATTGATCAAATGCTAGAAAGATTATCCAAACATACACAATTTTGCTTTCTAGACGATTATTCTGGTTTCTCTCAAATACCTATGTCGAAAGAGGATCAGGAAAAGACCACTTTTACTTGCCCTTTCGGTACCTTTGCTTATAGACATATGCCTTTTGGTTTATGTAATGCACCTGCTACCTTTCAAAGATGTATGACTGCTATATTTTCTGACTTCTGTGAAAGATTGTTGAGGTTTTCATGGATGATTTTTCTGTATATGGAACTTCTTTTGATGATTGCTTAAGCAACCTTGATCGAGTTTTGCAGAGATGTGAAGAAACTAATCTTGTCTTGAATCTAGAGAAGTGCCACTTTATGGTTAATGAAGGTATTGTATTGGGGCATCAAATTTCTGAAAGAGTTATTAAAGTCGATAAAGCTAAAGTTTATGCTATTGAAAATATGTTGTGTCCTAAGGACATTAAAGGTATAAGAAGTTTCCTTGGTCATGCCGGTTTTTATAGGAGGTTCATTAAGGACTTCTCAAAAATTTCTAGAACTCTGACTAATCTCTTACAAAAATATGTTCCTTTTGTCTTTGATGATGATTGTGTAGAAGCATTTGAAATACTTAAGAAAGCCTTGATTTCTGCACCTATTGTTCAACCACCTGATTGGAATTTACCCTTTGAAATTATGTGTGATGCTAGTGATTATGCTGTAGGTGCTTGAGGGAGTCCTGGATTAGGGGGTCTCCGGACAGCCGGACTATATCCCTTGGCCAGACTGTTGGACTATGAAGATACAAGATTGAAGACTTCGTCCCGTATCCAGATGGGACTCTCCTTGGCATGGAAGGCAAGCTAGGCAATACGGATGTGTAGATCTCCTCCCTTGTAACCGACTCTGTGTAACCCTAGCCCCCTCTGGTGTCTATATAAACCGGAGGGTTTAGTCCATAGGAAAACATACAATCATACCATAGGCTAGCTTCTAGGGTTTAGCCTCTATGATCTCATGGTAGATCAACTCTTGTAATACTCATATCATCAAGAACAATCAAGAAGGACGTAGGGTATTACCTCCATCAAGAGGGCCCGAACCTGGGTAAACATCGTATCCCCTGCCTCATGTTACCATCCGCCTTAGACGCACAGTTCGGGACCCCCTACCCGAGATCCGCCAGTTTTGACATCGACATTGGTGCTTTAATTGAGAGTTCCACTATGTCGTCATTATAAGGGGGTATGGCCCGTCTCGTTGTCAAGGACAACATCACCTCTGGGGGATCCTTGGTTGTAGGCCAAACTCTCCGACTAGGCGGCTTCGTCAAGACCGCCCGCTCGGCCGCTGCGCCGACGATGACTTCTCGGGTCATCGAAAATAGCCTCCACATCGGCTCGAAATTCGCCGGGCAGATGGATCCAATGGAGCTTTCCTCTTTGAACGAGCTCTTGGATCGCATCGCTGCTCTGGGAATCGCTATGCACTATGGTCGGATCAGGCTTAAACCCGACCAAAGGGAGATTAACTCTCCGCTGGTCACCCATCAGATAGCGGTGGTGGAGGAGCAATGCGGTGATTCTCCCTCTATCCTGAGGACGAACTATGTCTGGATTCCCGAGCTCTCCGAGCTGGATACCCACTCACGTGAGGACATCGCCCTAACCCTGAACCTAGAATCAGGTTGCGTACCGAACCCGCGGGGCAACATCCCGGAGCCTGAACTTCCAGGATCGGAAACTCCCCTGCCCTAGGATCTCAGATTGGGTCAAGGTCTAGACTTAAATCCACCCACCCACCCAGATACCAACAATCTTTCCCACATTAGGCAAGTGCCCCAAGAGACAGTACATCACTATTGGGCCAGATTCCTCCTTGTAATGAACAAGGTCAAGGACTGTCGCGAGGAAGACGCAATTTCATTCTTTCACAACAATTGCACAGACAAGGGAATCCTCAACTCCATAAGTCGCCGTGACATAGCACACTTTACTGACTTGGCGGCCATAGTACAGAAATAATTTGTGATGGAAAGCGCTTGGAAAACCCAAACACAATTTTGGGATAATCCGTCCCTGACAAAACCCCCAGTCCGAACTAAAAGGGTGCACTCCCATAAGTCGCCCGACTCAATTACAAAGAAGCAAAAGCCCACTACAGGGCGTGGAACCGTACTGGAGGGATGGCTTAACAGGCCCTGCAAAATTCATAGTACAGCGGATACCATATCAACACACAGCCTTAGAGCATGTTGGGCACTCTGGCAGGTGGCCAAGAGCGGTGAGGATCTCCTCATCCAAAATACCTTAGAACATCCTCCCGTGGATAACAATACGGTATTGACGGTCTTCGAGACCTTCACCTCAAATAATAGGCGTAAGCGAGCACTCCGCAGCCTTGCCGAAGTCTGCCACGTGGCAGCAATAAATCCATGGAGCGACACGGCTATCACCTTCAATGCCAGTGACGAACCTAAATTCCGAACAGCCCGAGCACCAGCCGCTTTGGTCCTCAGTCCAATTGTGGACGGCTTTCGGCTCACTAAAGGGCTCATGGACGGCGGGAGCGGATTAAACCTCATTTATGAGGAGATTCTTCAAAGATGGAAATAGACAACAACCGTATTGAGCAAAGCAGTACGACCTTCCGAGGAATCATCCCTAGTCGGGAGGCACGTTGCGTTGGGAAAATCACACTAGATGTGGTATTCGACACTCCGGAGAATTACAGGTCCGAAGAAATCACATTCCAAGTGGCCCCGTTCAGTAGCAGATACCACGCCCTTCTAGGGCGGGAGGCATTCACGATTTTTCAAGCCATACCCCATTACGGGTACATGAAGCTCAAAATGCCCGGACCCAATGGACATAGCACTCTGCGCCGAGAACAAAAAAGCCGCACTGGCCCTCGAGGCATTATCGGAAGCCCTTGTGGCGGAGGAGTTAACCGCGCTGCGCTCCACAGTGGACAGGGACGACGAGATACTAGACAAAAGATCCAAGTCCACCTCCTTTAATCCAGCGGATGAAATAGTCAAATTCCAAGTCCATCCAACGGAAACCACAAAAACGGCATCCATTGGGGCACAGTAAACCCCGCCGTAGACGCCGCACTACAGTAGTTCCTGCGCGAGAATTGGGACATATTCGCATGGCATCCTTCAGACATGCCAGGAATCCCACGCAGGCTGGCCGAGCATAGCCTTAACATTCCAAAAGGATTCAAGCCGGTCAAGCAGACTCTTCGGCGTTTTTCCGAACCCAAGCGACAAGCTATGGGAGAGGAGCTAGCCAAATTACTGGAGGCCGGATTCATTAGAGAAATAAAGCATCCGGACTGGCTAGCAAACCTTGTGATGGTGCCAAAGAAGGACAAATCCTGGCACCTGTGCGTCGAGTTCAAGGACCTTAATAAGGCATGCCCAAAGGATCCCTTCCCCCTCCCTCGCATCAATCAAATTATCGATGCTACCGCAGGACATGACTCATTGTGCTTCCTCGACGCATACTCCGGTTACCACCAAATTAAAATGGCGGAGTCCGACCAAGCCGCAACGGCATTCATCACTCCAAACGGCCCCTTCTATTTTAACACAATGCCCTTCGGGCTCAAAAACGCCGGCGCAACGTAACAGTGCATGATTCAGACATGTCTGGAAAAGCAGATTGGCAAAACAGTGGAGGCATACGTTGACAATGTGGTGGTTAAAACCAGACAGGTCGACTCCTTAATAGAAGACTTGAGGCTCACATTCGACAATCTCCGAACATATGACATTAAGCTCAATCCAGAAAAATGCGTGTTCGGCGTACCCACCGGAAAGCTCCTGTGCTTTATCGTCTCCAGCAGAGGAATTGAAGCAAATCCGGCCAAAATCCGGGCTCTGTCACAGTTGGCTATCCCAACTGACCTCAAGCAAATCCAGAAGTTAACTGGATGTGTGGCGGCTTTAAGCCACTTTATCTCCTGATTAGGAGAAAAAGCACTCCCTCTTTATCGCCTTCTGCGGCGCACCGAACACTTCGAGTGGACGGACGCGGCCACGGCCGAATTGGAAGAAATAAAAGCAATCCTGGCCACCAACCCAATCTTGGCTACGCCAAATGTCGGTGAACCAATGCTACTATATATAGAGGCAACTCATCAAGTTGTAAGCGCAGTGCTCATTGACGAACGAGAGACGGACGGGCATAAATTCCCACTTCAAAAGCTGGTATATTATGTATCCACCGTCCTCACACCATGCAAATCACGGTAGCCACATTATCAAAAGATAGCATATGCGGTATTCATGGCATCCCAGAAACTACGGCACTACTTTCAAGAGTGTTCAATTACGGTGGCCTCCGAAGTACCACTCAACAACATAATAAACAACCGCGATGCCACGGGCCGGATTGCCAAATGGGCTATCGAGCTCCTCCCGTTCGACATAACATATAAACCACGGCGAGCCATTAAGTCGCAAGTCCAGGCCGATTTCGTAGCCGAATGGACAGAAGCCGAACTCCCTAAAGAGTACGGCGCATACTCCAATTGGATCATGCACTTCGATGGCTCTAAAATGCTGGTTGGTCTAGGGGCTGGCGTCGTCCTGACGTCCCGCACCGGAGATACAGTGCAATACGTACTCCAAATACTATACACATACTCCAATAACGCAGCCGAATAGAGGCCCTATTACACGGTCTCCAGATGGCAGTTTCCATGGGCATTCAATGCCTGGAGGTGCATGGGGACTTGAACCTCGCAATATCCCAAATAAATGGAGACTTCGATGCCAAGGATCCGAAAATGGCGGCATATCGCAACGCCGTCCTCAAAATATCAGCTCGGTTTGAGGGGCTTGAATTCCACCATGTGGCTCGGGAAAACAACCAGGCGGCAGACATCCTCGCCCGTATCGGCGCTAAACGCGACCCTGTCCCACCTAACATCTTCCTGGAAAAACTGTTTAAGCCATCCGTGGTATGGGAAGGGGACACCGGCAACAATAGCCCGGACCCGGCCACAACACCAGATATCGAACACTCTGACACAATCGAAGGCTCTGCCATCGAAATAACACCTTCAGCCCACGTAATAATGGCCGTTATCGCCCCGTGGACAGAACCATTCATGGCCTACCTAACTAGGCAGGAACTACCCGAGGACCAAAATGAGGCACGCTGCATAGTGCGGCGATCTAAAGCCTAAAAGGTCCATGAGGGAGAGCTCTATAAGAAAAGCACTACCTGAGTCCTTCAAAGGTGCATCTCCGAAGAGGAAGGGCGGAAGCTTTTGGCAAAAATCCATGCCGGACTCGGCGGCCATCACGCTGCAGCCCGGGCCCTTGTAAGCAAGGCCTTCTGTATAGGTTTCTATTGGCTGACGGCCCAGGCAGATGCGCAGCATCTGGTCCAACATTGCGTCGGTTGCCAACATTTTGCAAACCAAAGCCATATGCCACCTACAGCTCTCCAAACAATCCCCATTACTTAGCCCTTTGCGGTCTGGGGGCCTGATATGGTCAGACCCCTTAAAGGGGAACCCTTAAGAAAAAATACTTACTGGTCTTGGTGGATAAATTCACCAAATGGATAGAAGCCAAACCTGTCAAAACGGCTGAATCCGGACCAGTGATAGACTTCATATCTGGGGTCGTACACCGTTATGGCATCCTCCACAGCATCATCACCGACAGCGGCACGAACTTTACAGTCGACGAGGTGAGACTTTGGTGCAGCAACATGGGCATCAAGCTCGATTATGCTTCTGTCTATCACCCGCAAACTAATGGTCAAGTCAAGCGAGCGAACGGTCTTATCATGAGCGGCATTAAACCCAGATTAGTGCGGTCCTTAAAGGAATCAAACACGCACTGGGTAGAGGATCTCGACTCCGTACTATGGGGGCTGCGGACCACGCCGAATCGCACTACCGGATACACACCGTTCTTCATGGTGTACGACGCAGAGGTGGTTCTGCTTTGCGATATAATTCATGACTCACCTCTAGGGCGCATGTACGAAGAAAAAGAGGCCGAGCTCGATCGGCAAGACAGTTTGGATGCCCTGGAAGAGGAGCGTGACATGGCAAAAGCCCATTCCGCATTTTATCAGCAACAGGCTCGAAGGTATCAAAGCAGAGAAGTACGGGCCAAAACCTATAATGTTGGCGAACTAGTTCTACGCCTGCCGGAGAAGAAAAGAACAAGCTCAAGCCCAAATGGGAAGGTCCTTTCATTATTGATCAGGTTCTGACCGGCGGAGCGTACCGTCTGCGGGATGCATCAGATAATCGACTCGAGCCAAACCCATGGAATGCAGCCAGACTCCGAAGATTCTATTCCCAGTGCCGGACTCTATGTTCGTCTCCTCACCTTCGTTAATTTTTTGCATATCTGTCTTTTCTCTCTTTCTCTCTTTTTTTTATTATTCCCTTCAAGGCCCTAAAGGGCTAAACTTGTGTCTTGGTTACACAATCTTGACGTGCTAACCGTGCTCATTATACCTTGGGGCTTCTTACACAGAAGCTTAATCTAATTATTTTCCCGGGCTTTATGCCCCACACATGTGTTACTCTTCCGCATGTACCTTTTTTCACCATCATATGCATTGATATGACTTAAGTATTGGCCAAGCTGGGTTGCCTGGGTCTTGTATTTGTGCCCTACATCCTCGTTAATTCGGCTAGGGCATAAGGGGAGCACCGCTGTGATTGTTACTGCCGGGTAAGCCGGATGTGTACCTCAGACTGGGTGAAGCCAAAAGCTAGCGTTCTTAAGAGAATATTCGGTCGGTGAACAAAAGATGACTTTATTTAATTCGACACATGCCCCCAGATATTTAACATGTGTCTCTTTTCACAGTTCGGACATGCACATTAGGGCATGCTTACCCAGGGAAAGGAACCCTTAACGGAACTATTCTCCCTTGAAGATGTTTCTTACTACCCATGTAATATAACATAACTAGTTGGGTACTTTTCTGTTCAAGAACTTATGACCACTACGCCTGGTCTCCATGAATACCCAGGTTTTTACATAACCGAGTGGGTATTCGGATACACTCCGGACTATCGGGTCTAGAGGTCGAAGCGAAAAGGTCCGCCATGACAAGTGATTTACAATCCGGCTAGGGACATTACATATGTCACTTGAATTACACAGTCACTAAGACTGATTAAATTCTTCTTCTATACCATCCAACATGTTGTCTAGACTACAATCCTGTTGGGAATACTTTGCGGCTAATTCGACTTGATCATACATTAAACTGACGGGGATCTCTTTCCCATCAGGCCCCAAAGGTCCGACCTCGGCCATGTGGTTTGGGTCCGCTTTGGTATAGCGCGTCTTCACCATAGCCCAGGCTTCCCTTGCACCTTGTCGGCAGGCGGATATGTTCCATAATCAGAAGCGCCGCCGCGCTCCCTTGAGCTTCTCTATAAGCTCCCCTATGACTCCTGGCGGGGACGCGGATGACCACAAGGCTTGGGCAATACCCTGCATCACCTGCCGAACTTGCTCGTGCAGTTGTGAGAGCTCTGGTAGAAGATCACTCGAAGACCCGGGCATCTCCTCCGCGGGACGACCGGTCAGCATACCTGCAGACATAACTCTGTTAGTCGGCTTCTTCGCCGAACTCCTTTAAAAGTTTGTTCAAGCACTTACTAAAAATGTCGCGCCGAAGCCGCTTATTCTCCTTCACGGAGTCCACAAGCTGGGCTCGGACATCTTTCAGTTCCATGCCCAGCCGGATATTGGCATCTTGGAGATCATTTTTCTCCTTCCTGACTCGCGTAAGCATGCGCTCGCCAGCATCTAGCTGTCGATCAGCAGGTACCGCGTTCACCCCCACGGCCTCCGGATTCACTCTGGGGTCATCTGCAAGATCTATTGTTAGCTTTCCATGCATGTCGTATACTACCTAGTACCTGTATTCTTTGTAATGGAAACAAGTATTACCAGAGGGGCCCTTCTCGGACTCCTTCAACGCGGCAACAGCGGCCCCTAGTTGGGCCTTGGACTCTTCCAGCGGCAACACGGCAACAGTCGGGAATTCTTCTCTGTAAGAACCTGCATAATAATGATCCTTAAATCAGTTGTGTCAACTGTTTCAAGTCTCAAGGGCTACTGATATACCTAATTGTTAGATTTACCTACCCGTATATCCTTTACATACTGCTCCGTGGCTCTGGCAAGACCATTTTGAGCAGCGCGGATGTACGCATCTCCTGAGTTGAAGGCATCGTATGCCTCTTGGGAGAAACAAGCGTCACAGAGTACGGCCCGGCGACACCTGTGATTGATGGCGCTCTCCACTTCGGAATAGGTAGCGGATAATCTATCTGCATCCTCTGTAGGGGGGACATCCGGCGTCTGCCCAGCGTTAGCTTCCGCCTCTATGTCCGGCCCTGGAGCCCAACTGGTCGAGGCATGATCGGCAGCCTCCCCGGATATAGTCCGGCGAGCGTTTTTTCTGCTAAGAAACATGGACATCATTATATTTTAAGACAGACGACAACCACGGAGCGAGGTTTTGTGTCGTACCTCTGCGCCGGCGTCTCCATCCTGACCGCCTTCCTTTTTGGCCTACCCGGCTTCGGTGCCCCTTGTTGGCGAGCTGCTGCGGGTTCGGCACGGCGTCCCGAAGGCCTTCCCTATAAAACACCATATGTGTACGGTAGGTGAAGTGCATAAAGGGGGATCCTTTTTGGGAGTTGGGACTTTGGTTTTTCTTATGTGCGATGTAGGGAGTAGTCCGGGATAGTCGGCCGTTATGGCCACCATGGCGTCGTCGCAGCTCAATTGATAGAATTGCCTGTCTATCCGCTCCACAAATATGTCCAGATCCTCTTCGAGTTCGGGATCGAGGGCCCAGTCAGGATCCTCCGGTCATGGAGGTGGGCTGCTGACCTCCCTTATAGCGTTTCGCAGTTCCAGCCGTGAAATGGCGAGGTGAATATCTACGACGAAGAATGCGGGAAAGTTGGGAGTAAAGAGTGACGACTCACCTAGCTCGGAGGGTTGTACATGGAGAACCCATCCCGTGGCTTAATACGGATGAACTCCTCTTCCTCTCCCTTGAACAACTCGGACATAATTTTTGCTAAAGCAGCAGCAGAGTTAGGTCCCTTATGCCCATAGAGGGTGGCATCATCTTCTCCATTAAATTACCACAGGGGGTGCCCTCGATATTGAAGCGGCTGCACTCCCGCATTATGCATATTGACATAACCTCGATTATTGCCAATCCTGATTGAGCCAGCACTTTAATCTGGTCCATCAGATAAAGGACTTCTCCGTTGTCTTCCTCCTGGGGGCTCCGTGGGCACCAACTTCGGCGTTTCTTCATAGGAGCATTGTTGAACTCGGGGAGACCCCTCCGAACAGGGTCTGGAAGGGGGATGTCCTCCATGTAAAACCACTCCGAAGGCCAGTCTTCGTGCGTCTTCTTCGGTGTACCGGACAGGTATCTGGTCTCGGCGATGCGCCATATTTCGGCTCCGCCCACTTGATAAAGTGACCCCTCCTGTGTGCACAGCACAAGGCGAACATCCTCTTCCACAGCTCGAAATGAGCCTCACAGCCTAGAAACAGCTCACAAAGGGCAACATAACCGGTGATGTGTAATAGGGAAGCAGGGGTGAAATTATGCAACTAGAGGCCGTAAAACTCCAGGAGCCCGTGGAGGAATGGATGAATTGGAAATCTGAGTCCCCTTAGTAAGTAAGGGACGAGGCATACCCGCTCCCCTTGGAGGGATTGGGGAAGCTCTCCGCTTGCTCCCCGCCATTATAGGTGGCGAGCCCGGCTCGGACGGGGGCCATATATGCTGGAGGAAGAAATCCCTGGGTCTGCAACTCTACTAATCGGTTATGCGGGATAGAACACTTCTCCCAATCACTAGGCTTAGTGCTACGGGAGCGGGAGGAGGAGCTGCGATGGCCGGCCATGATGGAATGGATTTTTCCAAGCGCGCTCCAATGGACTCTCGCTGTGGGAGGATGGTGTGGGTTGGATCTAAGAATCCCCATCCCTTTAATAGATGATTTATTTACCTAGCTAGGGGGGCGAATGTGAAAACGCCCTGGCTCCTCGCCTTCGCTCACCACGTGGAAGATAGACCTTATTGGGCGCAGAAGCCAAGAAGTGCAACATTTATGGGGAGCCGGACACTACTTAGCAAATATTCAGGATTTAGAGAAGAACCCGCCTTGCAATGCCGAAAACAATACTGCGCGCCGGACTCATCGTCACTGAAGCCTGGTTCAGGGGCTACTGAGGGAGTCCTGGATTAGGGGGTCTCCGGACAGCCGAACTATATCCCTTGGCCGGACTATTGGACTATGAAGACACAAGATTGAAGACTTCGTCCCGTGTCCGGATGGGACTCTCCTTAGTGTGGAAGGAAAGCTAGGCAATACGGATGTGTAGATCTCCTCCCTTGTAACTGACTTTGTGTAACCCTAGCCCCCTCCGTTGTCTATATAAACCGGAGGGTTTAGTCCATAGGAAAACATACAATCATACCATAGGCTAGCTTCTAGGGTTTATCCTGTACGATCTCGTGGTAGATCAACTCTTGTAATACCCATATCAAAAAGAACAATCAAGCAGGACGTAGGGTATTACCTCCATCAAGAGGGCCTGAACCTGCGTAAACATCGTGTTCCCTGCCTCCTGTTACCATCTGCCTTAGACGCACAGTTCGGGACCCCCTACCCGAGATCCGCCGGTTTTGACACCGACAGTGTTGTTCTAGGACAAAGAGTTGATAAGAAATTAAATGTTATCCAATATGCTAGTAAAACTCTAGACAGTGCCCAGAGAAATTATGCTACTACTGAAAAAGAATTTTTAGCAGTTGTATTTGCTTGTGATAAGTTCAGACCTTACATTGTTGATTCTAAAGTAACTGTTCATAGTGATCATGCTGCTATTAAATACCTTATGGAAGAGAAAGATCCTAAACCTTGACTTATTAGATGGGTTCTCTTGCTACAAGAATTTGATTTGCATATTATTGATAGGAAGGGAGCTGAGAACCTCGTTGCAGACAACTTGTCTAGGTTAGAAAATGTTCTTGATGACCCAATCCCTATTGATGATAGTTTTCTTGATGAACAATTAGCTGTCATAAATGCTTCTCGTAGTGCTCCATGGTATGCTGATTATGCTAATTACATTGTTGCTAAAATCATACCACCTAGTTTCACATACCAGCAAAAGAAAAAGTTTTTCTATGATTTAAGACATTACTTCTGGGATGACTCACACCTTTATCAAGGAGTAGATGGTGTTATGAGACATTGTGTACCTGAGCATGAACATGAACAGATCCTATGCAAGTGTCACTCCGAAGCTTATGGAGGACACTACGCTGGAGATAGAATTGCACATAAGGTATCGCAATCCGGTTTTTATTGGCCTACTCTTTTCAAAGATGCCCGTAAGTTTGTCTTGTCTTGTCTTGTAGTGAATGTCAAAGAATTGGTGATATTAGTAGACGTCAAGAAATGCCTATGAACTATTCACTTGTTATTGAACCATTTGACGTTTGGGGCTTTGATTATATGGGACCGTTTCCTTCCTCTAATGGGTATACATATATTTTAGTTATTGTTGATTACGTTACTAAGTGTGTATAAGCTATTCCAACTAGTAGTGCTGATCATAACACCTCTATTAAGATGCTTAAAGAAGTTATTTTCCGAGGTTTGGAGTCCCTAGATACTTAATGACTGATGGTGGTTCACATTTTATTCATGGTGCTTTTCATAAAATGCTTGCTAAGTATGATGTTAATCATAAGATTGCATCTCCATACCACCCACATTCTAGTGGCCAAGTAGAACTGAGTAATAGAGAGATTAAATTAATTTTGCAAAAGACTGTTAATAGATCTAGAAAGAATTGGTCCAAGAAACTTGATGATGCATTATGGGCCTATAGAACTGCATATAAAAATCCAATGGGTATGTCTCCACATAAAATGGTTTATGGAAAAGCATGTCACTTACCTCTCGAAACTAGAACATAAGGCATATTGGGCCATTAAAGAGCTCAATTATGATTTCAAACTTGCCGGTGAGAAGGGACTATTTGACATTAACTCACTTGATGAGTGGAGAACCCAAGCCTATGAGAATGCCAAACTGTTTAAAGAAAAAGTTAAAAGATGGCATGAAAAAAGGATACAAAAGCGTGAGTTATTTGTAGGTGATTATGTTCTGTTATACAACTCTCGTTTAAGATTTTTTGCAGGAAAACTCCTCTCTAAATGGGAAGGTCCTTACGTTATCGAGGAGGTCTATCGCTCCGGTGCCATAAAAATCAACAACTTCGAAGGCAGAAATCCAAAGGTGGTGAACGGCCAAAGAATCAAACATTATATCTCAGGTAATCCCAGAAACGTTGAAACCAATGTTATTGACACCGTAACCCCGAAGGAGTACATAAGGGACACTTTCCAGAATGTTTCAGACTCCAAAAATGAATAGGTATGTGGTACGGTAAGTAAACCGACTCCAAAACAGTTCTAATAGCAGGTTTTTCTCCATTTTGGAATATTAAAAAAAATAGGAAAATAAGAAGTAGTCCAAAAGGGACACGCGGCATCCACGAGGGTGGAGGGCGCACCCCCTGCCTCGTGGGCACCTCGTGTGCCCTTCGAACTCCGTTTTCTTGCACGATATTTCTTTTGGTCGGTAAAAAATCATTATATAATATCCCAAAGGTTTTGACCACCATACCACAACAAAATCCTCGGTTTTTGTTTTGCGTTGTTTCTGCCGCATATTAGAGCAATATGTCGTCCCAGGATTCGGAGGGAGAAAGCTATGTGGCTGATTACCTTGAAGACCCTAAGGTCTACGGGGACTTGGAGCATTGTGGTTGGACCACGGAGGAAAAAGAAGACTATGATCCTTGGGGAAAGGAGGAGACGAGCTCAGATGAAGATGAAGTCCCATTACCTCAACCTGGGGACATGCATGTGGAGTTACAAAAGTCAAGCCTCCCTGATAGAGCAAAGAAACCTAAGATTGAGTTTATCCCTTTTCGTCTCTTGCAGGAGAACAAACAGGAACTATGCAAAAAGATATTAAGCCTTGAGCAGGAGATCG
Source organism: Triticum dicoccoides (assembly GCF_002162155.2). NCBI lineage: Eukaryota > Viridiplantae > Streptophyta > Magnoliopsida > Poales > Poaceae > Triticum > Triticum dicoccoides. The sequence continues at coordinate 267,713,058 of NC_041382.1, read as the reverse complement.
ATGACCTAAGGGAGCAAAATTCTATCCTCAAGCGCAAATTAAGGAAGAAGCCTACGTCATCAACAACTCCATCATCACCACCTCCGAAGAAAGAGACATAAACACATGGGTATGGGCACTCCCCTTGGCAACTGCCAAGCTTGGGGGAGGTGCCCTGGCATCGTATCACCATCACACTTCTATCTTTACCGTTTTTCTTAGTTCGATCGTTTTGGTTATATCTTGATCTAGTAGAATAAAGTTTAGTATGATCTAGCTTTAAGTTTTTGTGTTGATCCTTATCTATTTAATCCAGTCCGTGAGCTATATATAATAAAGATTAGTCTTGAGTCGAGGGCTTGGTTATCTTGCTATGATCTTGAGGGAATAAAAGAAAAAAGAAAGATAAAAAGAAATAGAGATCATATTGATATTATGGAGAGTAATGACTTCACATATAAAGAGTATGATGAATAAAAGTTGTTGAGAGTTGACAAACATAGTTTTGGTCATCGTTGCAATTAATAGGAAGTAATAAAGAAAGAGAGATTTTGACATATAAATATACTATCTTGGACATCTTTTATGATTGTGAGCACTCATTAAAATATGACATGCTAAAAAGGTGATGTTGGACAAGGAAGACAACGTAATGGGTTATGTTTTCTTATATCCGAAATAAATTATATTGTCATTGATCATCCAACATGTTGAGCTTGACTTTCCCCTCATGCTAGTCAAATTCTTTGCACCAAGTAGAGATACTACTTGTGCTTCCAAATATCCTTAAACCCAGTTTTGCCATGAGAGTCCACCATATCTACCTATGGATTGAATAAGATACTTCAAGTAAGTTGTCATTGTTGCAAGCAATACAAATTGCTCTCTAAATATGTATGATCTATTAGTGTGGAGAAAATGAGCTTTATACAAGCTTGTGATATGGAATAAATAAAAGCGACAGACTGCATAATAAAGGTCCCTATCACAAGTGGAAATATAAACTGACGTTCTTTTGCATTAAGATTTTGTGCATCCAACCATAAAAGCACATGACAACCTCTGCTTCCCTCTGCGAAGGGCCTAACTTTTATTTTTGTCTTATACCTTATACAAGAGTCATGTTGATCTTCACCTCTCCTTTTTACACTTTATCCTTTTGCAAGCACTATGTGTTGGAATGATCCTGATATATATATATCTAATTGGATGTGGGTTTTCATAAAGCATTATTGTTGACGTTACCCTTGACCTAAAAGGTTGGGAGGCAAAACTATAAGCCCCTATCTTTCTCTGTGTCCGATTATAACTTCATACCCATAAGTATTGTGTGAGTGTTAGCAATTGTGAAAGATTAAATGATAGTTGAGTATGTGGACTTGCTGAAAAGCTCTTATATTGACTCTTTCCGATGTTATGATAAATTGCAATTGCTTCAATGACTGAGATTATAGTTTGCTAGGTATTCAATGAAGTTTCTGATTCATACTTTACAATGTGAATGGATTGTTACTTCAGCATAAGAAATATATATATATATATATATATATATATATATATGTCGCTATTCTAAGAATGATCATGATGCCCTCATGTCCGTATTTTATTTTATCGACACCTCTATCCCTTAACATGTGGACATATTTTTCGATATCGGCTTTCGCTTGAGGACAAGCGAGGTCTAAGCTTGGGGGAGTTGATACGTCCATTTTGCATCATGCTTTTATATCGATATTTATTGCATTATGGGATGTTATTACACATTATGTCACAATACTTATGCCTTTTCTCTCTTATTTTACAAGGTTTACATGAAGAGGGAGAATGCCGGCAGTTGGAATTCTGGGCTGGAAAAGGAGCAAATATTAGAGACCTATTTTGTACACACTCTAAAAGTCCTGAAACTCCATGAAAGTCAATTTTGGAATATATTAAAAATATTGGGCGAAGAAAGCACCAGAGGAGGGCCACACACTATCCACGAGGGTGGAGGGCGCGCCCCCCTGCCTCGTGGGCCACCTAGAAGCCCCCCGATGCCCATCTTCTGGTATAAGGTGTCTTTTGCCCTGGAAAAAATCAGAAAGAAGCTTTCAGGATGAAGCGCCGCTGTCTCGAGGCGGAACCAATCTAGGGCTCTGGCAGAGCTGTTCTACCGGGGAAACATCCCTCCAGGAGGGGGAAATTGTCACCATCGTCATCACCATCGATCCTCTCATCGGGAGGGGGTAAATCTCCATCAACATCTTCACCAGCACCATCTCCTCTCAAACCCTAGTTCATCTCTTGTATCCGATCTTTGTCTCAAAACCTCAGATTGGTACCTATGGGTGGCTAGTAGTGTTGATTACTCCTTGTAGTTGATGCTAGTTGGTTTACTCGGTGGAATATTATATGTTCAGATCCTTTATGCACATTAATACCCCTCTGATTGTGAACATGAATATGATTTGTGAGTAGTTACGTTTGTTCCTGAGGACATGGGAGAAGTCTTGTTATAAGTAGTCATGTGAATTTGGTATTCGTTTGATATTTTGATGAGATGTATGTTGTCTTTCTTCTAGTGGTGTTATGTGAACGTCGACTACATGGCACTTCACCATTGTTTGGGCCTAGGGGAAGGCATTGGGAAGTAATAAGTAGATGATGGGTTGCTAGAGTGATAGAAGCTTAAACCCTCGTTTATGTGTTGCTTCGTAAGGAGCTGATTTGGATCCACATGTTTCATGCTATGGTTAGGTTTACCTTAATTCTTCTTTCGTAGTTGCGGATGATTGCGAGGGGGTTAATCATAAGTGGGATGCTTGTCCAAGGAAGGGCAGTACCCAAGCACCGGTCCACCCACATATCAAATTATTAAAGTAACGGACGTGAATCATATGAGCATGATGAAAACTAGCTTGACGATAATTCCCGTGTGTCCTCGGGAGCGCTTTCATTTATATAAGAGTTTGTCCAGGCTTGTCCTTTGCTACAAAAAGGATTGGGCCACCTTGCTGCACCCCGTTTACTTTTGTTACTTGTTACCCGTTACGAATTACCTTATCACAAAACTATCTGTTACCGATAATTTCAGTGCTTGCAGAGAATACCTTACTGAAAACTGCTTATCATTTCCTTCTGCTCCTCGTTGGGTTCGACACTCTTACTTATCGAAAGGACTACGGTAGATCCCCTATACTTGTGGGTCATGAATAATAAATTTGACACATAGGGAGTTAGCGCTACCCGAGGTTCGTTATTCAACCTAATACAGGGGGGCCAGTGCTGATGGTGTTGGTCCCAAACTAGAGCACCATGCGGGACCGCCTCTTGGCAACTTGAGGTATTTTGGTACCTGTATGCTTAGCTCATCCGTCGTGGCCTGAGACGAGATACGCGTGGCTACTATCAGGGTGTCAGCACGTTGAAAGGTCTTGCTGGACTTGTTTTACCATTGTCAAAATGTCTTGTGCACCGGGATTCCGAGTCTAATTGGAGGGTCCCGCGATGGAGGATTGTCTCTGCGGATCGTGAGATTGTCATGGACTTAGTTGGGACACCCTGCAGGGTATAAACTTTCAAGAGCCGTGCCCGCGGTTATGTGGCAGATGGAAATTGGTTAATATCTGGTTATAGAGAACTTGACAACAGATCTGAATTAAAACACACCAACCGCGTTGTGTAACCGTGACTGTCTCTTTTCAGGGAAGTTCTAGAAGAGAACACAGTTGGGTTATGTTTGTACGTAAGTAGTTCAGGATCACTTCTTGATCATTACTAGTTTGCGACCGTTTGCGTAGTTTCTCATCTTTTTCTTGTACTCGTAAGTTAGCCACCATACAATGCTTAGTCACTTACTGCAGCCTCACCACTTATCCATTCCATACCCATTAAGATTTGCTAGTCTTGATATCCATGGTAATGGGATTGCTGAGTCCTTGTGGCTCATAGATTACTACAACAACAGTTGCAGGTATAGGTAGTGCGATGATCTGACGTGAGTGCGATGCTTGATTGCTTTTCGACTTCTTCTTCATCTTCGATCAAGGGATAGGTTCTGGGTCGGGGAACCTGAGATTAGCAGGGTGGATGCCATTCTTCTTTTTCGTTTGATTTCATCCGTAGTCGGATCCTGCTCTTCTGTATGATGGTTGCCATGTATTGATGTATTGTTGTATGAATGATGTAGCTTGTGGCGAGTGTAAGCCTTTATCTTGTATACTCATCTATTCAATACATGGTATGTTGTAACGATATCCACCTTGATATGTGCTCGCAATGCGGTTGTGCCCCAATCATGAATTCACCATGTGATTGGGATAGAATCGCATCTTGGGCGCTACATCGATGATGCTTGAGAGGCCCCTCGGCGGCATCACGTCGGAGAAGAACTGCGGGAAGCGGACCCAAGAGCTTGGGGGCATCAGCGCCCACAGAACCAGCTCGCGCGAGGAGTCCGCGGCATGGATTCTTGGGGCGACGGCGCGTGTCGCCGCGGCGCGGCGACTCTGAGCATGGTGCCGGCGGCATTGCTCATCGCTCCGCCTTCCTGAGTCCTCGGCTTGGGCATACAGGGGTAGCAGATACCCCGGGGGAGGCCGCTCACACCAAGGCCTCGTCACCACCTGCCTCGCCGCTTCTTCACGGTGATGGATCCTCCTATTCTTCGGCGGAAGGAGCTCTAGGACCTGTCTGGGGCTCCCCCTTTTCTTCGGTGAACAACCTTCTGATAGGCGCCATTGGTGCTAGCAACGAAGCGAGGGAAAAGAAGTTAGCAGTGGAGCGAGGAGGAAGAAGCAAGCGAGCAAGGAAGAGATGGGCAACGGGGGCTCCGCCCCCCTCCCCATTTATAGAAAGAGAAGGCCAACCGGCACCTCCCACGATCGCAGGTAATGGTGGTTTTCCTTGCATGTTGCAGGGACTCATCAAGTCGTGCAGTTGCTGAGGCAGCATGGGGAAGCGGAGACGCACACACCAATTAACCGCCACGCCTCAACCGAGGCCGCATGCTTTTTGGGGGCCACGGTGCTTTGTACTTGACCCTTGGCTTCGCCACGAAGCCAAGCCCGAGCGCACCTTGGGCCCGGGGGCTACTACTGGCGTCCTGGGAACGGGGGTCCCCAGGATTGCCTGCCTGCGGCCCGCTGCGTGGCTAAGCCAGCAGGCCATACAACCCACCTTCATCAACAAGGCATCCAAGACCCTCGCGAGGGGCCATGCCTCGCGAGGCGGACGACACAAGACCTCCTCTGGGACGGCCTAGTCAGGAAGGCTCGCGAGGGGTGGAGATATCAAGTCGAGGCGAACCTCATGAGGCTCTCGTGACGTGATCCATGACGTTCAACACCAGGCGGGAGCTAGGCGGGCACCAGCGCACACAGCGTCCTTGTTTCCTCTTTGGTGCTAAGGGAACCAGCGCAAGCGAGGAGTACCGAGGCATCAGGCAAAGGTTGCCATTTTGGTGAAACAAGACCAAGACCAGAAGGACGGCAAGACGGAGGTCATCGTGGAGCCCAAGACGGCGTCACCACCAGAGCCTTTGGCAGGCGAAGACCACTTTTGTCAGGATAGCTTGTAATAGTTGTCCCCCTTCAAATTGGCCCGCCATTGTTGGCTCCCTTCCCGCTCAAGATTTGGGAGGAGTACCAGGGCCTCTATAAGTAGGACTAGCCACCACCATAGGCAGGGGACGAGATCTTAGATCACTCTCACCCACACAAGTTAGCCTATCACAAGAACACCTCAACCTCAGGAGGCGGTTCTTCCCATTGTATTGTTCATCATCAGCCCAAGAGGCAATCCACCACCACCACACTAGAGTAGGGTATTACACCACAACGGTGGCCCAAACCAGTATAAATCTTGTGTCTTTCCGTGTTGTGAGTTCATCGAGTTCGTTCGCGAGATCTTAGCGAGCTAGGGCGTAGATCGGTGGGAGGAAAATACTTCGTGCGCACCCTAGTGTTTGAACCTTAAGGGTTTGTCGGAACCCCACATCCGACACATCCATTTGTTGCTTTGATTGTTTGGTTTTTCTTTTGCCAAATGGATGGACAAGAATGCCTAAGTACTCTCTCTAGCTATCTATGCTTTTCTCATCTCAAACTCTATTCATGCTACATTACAAAGTTTGAACAAGTCGATTTCGGACCCTCCGGGTGAGGAGCACTCGGAGCCACCAATCCATCAAGGGCTTAAACTTCCAAAACCTCTTAATGCATCTCGGTCAGACCAACCACTCCTACTCGGTCTCACCAAATTCATTAATAAGTTGATCTAGGTTTTCATCTCAGTGGAACCGGTTTGAACAATTCAGACACACTGAGTTGCAGTAACCCTAGCATTTTTGCGTCTCGGTGCCACCAAGTCATTCCACTCAGTCACACCGAAAGTGACTGGGTATATATACCGCGGGTTGAAATTTGGAAATTTCTCCAAACCTCTCGACCATGCCTTCCCAGCTGCCGCCCCTTGGTCTTCGGATCGTCGCCGTCGTCGCCAGTGCCTACTGCCGCTAGTCTCCGTCGCCGTTAATGGGAATCTCACCACCGTTGCCGCTGTAGCAAGTTCGTCACCAAGTTAGGGTACGGACTTGACCTCTTTGTGCACTCCATTATTCCGACTATTGTGCAAATATCATTGCCATTGTTCTTATCACTAATGAGATCAATCTATCCACCAAAATATTTCATTAGAATAGATTTGATGCAAAAACTTAGGGTTAGGTTGCTGCCGAACTCATCTAAGACCGACCGATCTAAGGATCTCGGTCTCACCGATTTGGCTCAGGCCATCGCACCAGTACAACTTGGTTTGACTGAAGTGTACTAATCGGTGTGACCGAAATCACTTTCTATGTGAAACCCTAGCATCTCGGAGTCACCGAACTACATTTCAGTCTGACCGAAACTGTGTGTTTAGACTCTGTTTGTGCTTTAGTGTCATCGAGTTTGTCAAATTGGTAGCTCCGAAATGCTTTCTACAGAAAAGTAAAATTAAGTTTTTGTCTCAATATTTTCGCAAAATAGCTAGACTTTGTGATGCTCATCCATTCTATCTATACTCATCTATTCAAAGGGCCAGTTTCAGATATGTCAGAGGGCAGTGACAGCCAGAATAGGTCTGAAGAGCAAGTAAACCTTAGTGAGGGCACTAGTCCCTCCAACAGAAGCTATGATGAAGGTAGCAGAAGCACTCCAAGCAACTTGCCTAAGGCTGCTACTAGGCAAAGGAAGAAGAGAACTTCTGAGTCTGAGGATGAAGACTTTGTTGTTGATGAGGAGGTGACCTCCAAGAAGAAGGTGCTCAAGAAGGAGTATGCTACTGCTACCACCAAGCCTGGTATGCCAAAGAAAGCTCCTGCTAAGAGGAAGCCTATGTCTAAAGCCAGAGCCTCCACTCAAGAAACTATGGAGTTCACTCTTGAACCAAGAGAAGAAGAGGCCTCTGGAGGAAAGAAGAGGAAGGAGAGAGTTAGGAAGACTATAGCCAGAGTCATTGGCAAACCATCTATGATGAGAGACTCTGATGAGGAAGAAGAGTAGGAGGAAGATCTTATTGCACCTGCTGCAAAGTCTCAAAAGCTCATGGGGGATCCTATAAGGACTGGGGCTGCTTCATCAAAGCCCAAGTCAGCCCCCAAGCCTCCAACTCAAGATCAAGCTCCAAAACCTTCTGCACCCAAGAGATCTACCAGGAACATATCTACTGCTGAGAAGAACAAGGCCCCAGTGCTTGAAGTTCAAGAGAAGAAGAGTCACAAGTTCTTAGAAAGCTGAAGCGAAAGATTCCAGATCATAGTGATGATCATCCTATGGCAGAAAACATGAAGTAAAGGAAGGATGCTGGTCTGATATTATGGAGACAGACTTATCCTTATGCCACTAGGAGGAGGACTGATGTAGATTATCGTTTCCACACCAAGGAACAGCATGACTTCTATGAGACAGTCTTGCTAGACAAGAAGCCCATTGTTAGTGACATGAGGTGGGTTTACTAGACATATATTGATGACAATGAGGACTACTTCCCAGGTGTCCATGAGAGCTTCAGGATGAAAGAAGTGGACAAGTTTGTTGGTCAGAAGTTGACAAAGTGGAATGATGAGATGATCATGCAATTCTACTCCACTGCTGAATTCTACCTAGATGGAAGGATTGTCTGGATGACAGAGGGAACCAAGTATCAATCTATAATCTTTGAGTGGGCCAAGTTGATCAATGCCCCAAAGGAATATGAGAATGACACTGATGTATATGCCAAGCCTAGGAAGGATCACAACTCCATGACCAATATGTACAAGACCATTCCAGATGATGCCTTGGAGACTCATAAGCTTGGGTCAATATACTATCTGTTGTCAGGTCTAACCACCATCAACACCATCTTGAGGCACACTCTGTTGCCCAAGTCAGAAGACCATAGAATGATCCATGGTCACTCCATCAACTTGCTCCATATGTTTGATGTGCCCCAGAAGTTAAAGGTGATGACTTTGATTGTTGAAACAATGAAGAGGACTGCAACTAATCAGAAGAGATCATGCGGATATGTCCCTCATATACAGATGTTGATCAATTCCAAGATGGCAACAGGGACGTAACTTCTAGATAAAGAGCATCTTCCCCCGAGGCTAGAATTTGAGGACAATGAGATTGTCATGGATGCATCTCATCCAACTAGTGCAGAAGCTCAAGAGAAGAGAGAGAGAGAGAGAGAGAGAGAGAGAGAGAGAGAGAGAGAAGGAGAGAGAGAGAGCAAAGGCTGCAAAAGCGGCAAAGGAAACCATTGCACCAGATGCTTCAACTGTGATGCTCAAGACCAAGCAAGATCAACTCATTTATCTGCTTGAGGCTACTGTGAGGATTGAGAAGGGCTTGGCCACCCTGACTCAAAATCAAGAGAGTCTTGAGAGGATCATTGAGACTAAATTCCATGATCCATATGTGAAGGTCACAGAGATCCAGACCATTGTGGAGAAGCTCCAAGAAGAAGCTGAGGACAGGAATGATAGACCTACCACAGATACCTTTCAGAGAGTTCCTAGGGCACAAAGGTCTTCAACAGTGCTAGTTATCAGTGACACCAGGACTACACTTTTAGCACCTACAACAACTGCCACTATTGCACCGCCAGTTTCAACTCCTCCAACTCCATAGACGTTAGCTGGAGTATTTGCAGACAGACTCCTCTCCACGCCATCTATGCACACCGAAGCAACCAACCAGTAGACCACTTCAGGAGCTCCCTGGTGGATTCAGGGCTCCGATGACCCTTGAGAGGTTTGACCACTGGGGTGCACACAAAGAACACTCTCTCCCTAGCACGCTCGCTAATGATCCCATGGCCTAGCTCGACGAAATCAAAGAATGAGAGACACGGAGATTTATCTTGGTCTGGGCCACCTTGCGGTCTAATACCCTACTCCAGCTTTGTGGTGGATTGCCTCAAGGGGCTGAGGACGAACTAGTACAATGGATGAACAGCCTCGGGAGGTGAGGTGTTCTTGAGCTAGATGAGTTGGTGAGCTGGTTAGGGTGGAAATGGATCTGATCCCATTCAATGGTGGTGTCCAAGTCGTATTTATAGTGGCCTTGGTCCTATTCCTAAATGTTAGGCGGGAAGGGGTCCCACAACGGCCAAATTCGAAGGGAGATAACTAGTACAAGCTATCCTAACAAAAGTAGTCTTCGCCTGCAAAAGGCTCTGGTGGTGACGCTGCCGTGGGCTCCGCGATGACCTCCGTCCTGCCATCCTGGTAGTATTGGTCTTGTTGCACCAATATGGAAACCTTTGCTTGATTCCTCGGGACTCCATGCCTGCGCTTGCCCCCTTAGCACCAAAGAGGAAACTAGTACACTGCGCCCGCTGGCGCCCGCCTGGCCTTGGTCGTCATGGCTCACGTCACGTGAACCTCACGAGGTGCTCCCTGCCTTTATATCTCCGCTCCTCGGGAGCCATCCTAGCGAGGCCGCCCTCCAAGGAGGTCTTGGTGTAGCCTGCCTCATGAGGCTTGGCCCCTCGTGAGGGTCTTGAGTCGTTGTCGCTAGAACTGGGTTGTACAGGGCCACTGATGGAGCCACGCCACGGCCGACAGGCAGGCAAGTTTGGGTACCCCTAATCCCAGAACACCGATAGTAGCCACCGGGCCCAAGGTGCGCTCGAGCTTGGCTTTGAGGCGAAGCCAAGGGGCAAGCATGGAGCACCGTGGGCCCCCAATCTCCTGCAGCCTCGATCGACGCGTGGTGATTGATGGGACGTGGGCGCCCCCACTTCCCCACGCAGCCTAGATATTCACCAGCCTGGCAGCCGCCATTGCCAACACATCTCCGCTCCCATTGCCTTGTTGTGTGTTCCCCTGGCCTCTTCGCCTTCCAGAGAGATAGAAGCGTCCTTCCCTGCTCTGACCTCGGCACCGGTCCTCCTTGTTGCCATGGCACCGCGCCCGAAGAAGAAGGGAAAGGGGAAAACCTGCACGCCGGCGGAATTGCCGCCGGCCTTCGATCCCACCATCGAGCGGTCAGTGGTGGTCAATCGGGAAGGGTTGGACAAGGTTCAACCAGTGCTCGCCTCCGATTCCAAAGAATGGAGGCGATGGTGGCCTGGCCTGCTTCTCGCGCCATGGTTGATATGACAGCCCCCGAGATCCCCATCCATCTTCATGCCCTCTGGGCCAGCCTGATTCCTCCTTTCTCTGCTTTCTTCAACGTTGTGCTCTCGCATTATCAAATCCATGCGCTGCATCTGGATCATCAATCCATCAATCTCCTCTCTGTCTTCGCCTTCATCTGCGAGGCCATGGTGGGCATTGCCCCTTCCGTGGCCTTGTTTCGCCATTTCTTTTCTCTTCACCTGACCGATGGCCATCAGTGCTCGGGGTGCATGACCTTCGAGGTCGTAGCGGCGACGGCCGGCTCGGTTATTGACTTCGAGCTCTCACCAGTCGTAGGTGGGTTTTGGAAGCGGTGGGTGTTTGTTGATGTTGGCGTGCTCTGCCCCTTGCTCTTGCTCCCACGGGCTCCGGCCTCCCCCAGCTCCAGCTAGGGGCATGCAAGGCTTGCCGACCGGCGGCTCACCCATGTTTGGTGCCGACTGGCCAGGCTGAAGGACCTCGAGGTGATGGTGCCCATGGTAGTGAAGGAGTTCGTCCGGTGCCGCATTGCCCCGCTCCAGTCACTCTCAGCCAATGTGGACCTTCTCCGGACGGAGGGACCCCATGAGGCTTCACACGCCCGCACTTCCTTTCGAGGTGCTGCAGACAGTGCTCGAGCTCCTGACGGGCGACCCAGAGCCAGCCAATTTGTCGGAGGAGGGCTGTGTCCTGTACTGCTGGTCGAACAAGGTGGAGTTCGTGAGGCAGATGCCCCTCTTTGATGAATGGGGGCTGCGCCCGGCTGGCCTTGAAGGGTCACATGAGAACCCCGTTCTTGTGGTTCCCATGCCTGCCGCCGCCACGGTGAGTACCTCGGAGGTGGATGCAGGAGGGCACGTGCTGTGAGACACTGATGAGGCGGCTGCTGAAGGAGCGGCGTTGGACAAGGCTCCCGAGGTGGCCGCTCCCGAGGCTCGGGTGAGCCGCCCTGAAGGGGCCGCCGGAGAGCCGGCGCGGTCCAAGGCTCCTGAGGCGTAAGCTCCCGAGGCTCGGGCTGGCAGTCCTGAGGCAGGGGTTGAGGAACCGACCGCGGTCTGATGCTCCCGAGGTCGCCACCCCTGAGGCCCCAATCGCCTTCAGTGCAGGAGATCACGCTACAGGCTTTGGTCAGCTCCGCCTGAACTTCGAAGCGCTCCGCAAGAGGAAGGGATCTCCAAGCTGCAATGGCAACGCCTACCGACCATTGAAGCAAAGGAAATACCTAGCCATAGACGAGTAAGTACCTCGTCTTCACGATTATCAGAGTGTTGCATCCTTTTCTGACCATGGCTCCCCAGGGCCCTTCGGTTGGAGCTGCGAAATCTCCTAGGGAGCGGCCTCCACCAGCCCCTCGCTAGCCACTAATCCTGAGCTTCCCTTGCATGACCGTTGCAGGTGGCTCGGGGCCCATCCATGAGGAGGCGCGTCGTCTAGGGGTCTTGATCCTGCGTTTTTGTTGCCCTTCCTTCGTGGTCCTGCCTGGGGTGCCTAAGGCATGCCGAGGGCCCCTCCGTTGGTCATTGCCCACAATTGGACGACCTCAGCCCAGGCTTCATCTTCAAGCAGCGAGGCCCCTTTCTGCAGTGCCTCTGCCGAGGCCCGAGAGGCGGCTGGGAAGGCGCCGGTCTCTAGCCCCCTGCTAGGAGCAGGCCAGCCACCTCAAGCTTCCCCAACAATTCCTGGCACGGAGGATGGACCCAGCCGCGTGTTTGAGCTTGCGCGTGGCCGTGGCGTTGTCCGCCACGAGCTCTTCCGGGAGGCGACGGGTGCACTAAGCCGGCTTTGAGAAGAGCTCGCCGATGTTTACGCCTGCCTCAAGGTGGAAGACCATCGGCTGGCGGACGAGTGGCATCAGTTGAAGGTGGCCGTAAACCTCAGGCGTCTTTAGCATGAACGTGCCAATGCAAAGGCCGAGGCGTCCCTTGCAACCTCACGCGAGGCTAGCGCCCAGGCCTTGGAGGAGGCCAGGGAGGCTAATTGTCACCGCAAGGCCGCCAAAAAGCGCGAACAAGAGCTCCGGGCCTTGAATGCTACCCTCGAGCAGCAGGTCGAGGCTCGCAGGGCCGTCTTGGTGTCGATGAGGGGGGCGCCTCCCGAAGAGAAGGAGATCCATAAGCGCGAGGATGCGCTGATGTTGGAGGCCTTGGAGCGCAGCCTCGAGCTTGCATGGCTGGAGATGAGGGAGCGCCATGTGGTCGTGGCCAAAGATGTCGTCACCGCACGCGAAGCCAAGATCCAGGAGGAGGCTGACCAGAGGGTGGCGAAGGCTCGTGCAAATCTTACCAACGAGTATGACCTGAAGTTGAAGTTCCAGGAGTTCGAATCTGAGGGTAGGACCACCATCCTCAGGTCAAGGCTGGACGAATCGGAGTAGCACGCGAGGACTTCTGTGGCGGCCCAGGCCGACCTGGCCTCCGCGTGTGCTGATCTGCTCTCGCTTCAGCAGCGGATTGATGATGCCGAGTCCCTCGCACAGCAGAACAGGGAGGAGGCATGCCGTCGGCAGACACTGCAACACGAGCACACCCCCATGCCCTAGGCCCTTAGGGTGAGGGCCAACCGAGCCGTAGGCGTCATCTCCGAGGAGAACGTCCCTCGTCCTCGCGTGGAAGACTATGCCAGCCACCTTCGCTTATTCACCGAAGTCGTGACGTGCCTGGAGGACCAGGCCATGAGGGCCCGCGAGCTTGTCGAGGAGATGAGTCGGAGCCTCCTAGGGCGCACGTTCTCACGTGTCTTCAGTCACCTTCAGAACCTTGACCCCCACTTTGACTTCAACACCGCCATAGCCCCAGTGCGCGGGGCTATCCGGGACAACCTAGCACACTGGGTGGACAATCACATGGACGCCCTGGTTAGGGCATTTGCCACCAAGGATGACGCGGCGGTGGTCGTGGTGGACGAAGACGTTGCGGTCAACAACGGCAAAGAGGACGCTAGAGACAGCGCTGGCAACGCGTATGAGAGCGACCAAGGCGACGCCGCGAGCGGCATGTCTAGTCAAGCCCGCACTCCCTCGCCTTGAACCTACACGCAAAGACATGGGCACGGCCCCGCAGGGCGTGAGATCATTTTGTAGGGGGAACCCCTCGTGTATGCAAATTAATGTTTTGTTCTTCTTTTTCTTGTTTTAAAGTCGAACCTGAAACGCGCTCTCGCGAGCTCGTGAGCCCTTGAGCAGGGTTGTTGTTGTGACCCATCTTGATCCTAGCCGGCCTTGAGCGGGTTGTTAGATAGTTGGCTCACCTTTCTCCTGAGGCAAGCCCTTAGGAGCTCACAGGCTCTGGGCCTCTTGAGGAGCCTGCGGATCTGTCCGAGGGAGCCATGCCAGGAGCGTCATGCAGACCGCGATAGGATGCGTACGCGGCAATCTTGCGGCACATACACTCTTGCCCCGAGGGGGTCCTGCACAGGTTGCCCAGACATGCTTGGCGCGGTCGGCCGACCGGCCCCGAGCCAGAGGGTCAGGGGTGTGAGCCTTAAAAATAGGGCACACAACCAAAATGCGATAAAAATCGGCAAAAACCAGAGAAAAACTCCCCCCACTTTTTAGGTAACAAAAGCACTTCAAGTCCCGGTCCAAAAGGCAGCGAATCGAGCTACAGAAAAAGAGGCAAAAACAAATGGCCGCGTCCGGCACCTAGCTAGTCTTCTTGTTTTCCCACCAACGCGGCGCTAAGTGCTTTCACTGGATGTGAGCATAGTCATTGGGGGACAGTGTCGACGGCCAGCGTGGAGCATGGTGCTTCCACTTGGACGTTGGCGGGAGCCCCCGAGGCCGAGGTGCGGTGCTCTGGAGACTCCGAGGCGTGTACAGTCCCACTCATTATTACGTAAGAGTGTCACAAGCGGAGACCTTCACAGGCGCAAGCCTTGCTTCATATCGGCAGGCGAGGGCCCCACCCTGCGCCACCCCCGACTACCATTGGGGCGTCCAGAAACCAAGACGTGACCAAGGGGCAAGGGGGACGCTAGCGGCGCCCTCGGCGACCACATGCCCTCTGCCAGGGGGAAAGGGATCACCGACACCTCTCCCAGCAGAGGACCTACCTCCGTGCAGTGCCTTGCTGCGCGCGGCGCGGGGGAGGCCCTGGCTCCTGGCCCCTCCCGTGCAGCCCCCAGTGCACCACTCCTGCCGAAAGGGGGGCCATCGGCCACTGCTACAACTTGGTTCACCTCCAGCCCAAGGTTAGCATAAGCGTGCTCCCGAGTCACCGGTTGTACCCTGCTATCGTCGCCGCTGAAGGGGTCGGTGAAGCCCCCGGGCAGCTCACAAAAAACCCCTGGCTCAGGCGTTCCGCCTTTCCACCCTGGCTCGGGGAACGAGCTGGAACCTTCTCCTGGTGTGTACTCCAGATCCATCATGCGGGGCATGTAAGCGTCCGTGGCCGTGGCGCTGGAGCCGTTGCTTGGGTGTCCCACGCCTTGGGCCGCTGGCTGAGGCGCCTGGCCTTGGTGGGTGCCGGGCTGCACCCCGGCACAGCCCCGCAGGGGACCGATAGCACTTGTTACTCCTGGAGGTGACGCCGTCGTGGCAAGAAGCGCTGTGCCGGGGACCATGCTGATGTCGTCGGGTCCCCCCAACGCTTCGGGAGGCGTGTGTGCCCGTCGGGGCCTTGCACGCACCTCCGCCACAACCTAAGGCATGGGCAAGATGCAGAAGGGTAGCGTACCCCTGCAAGCAGCGTCGAGTAGTTCGGCGACGCGCTCCAGCAGCGCGTCGCGGCCGCTCTCTGCCAACCTGCACCATAGCAGCTCCCGTGCCACGATGAGTGCGGCTCGCATGTTCGCCTGCTCCCGCGAGTGTGTGGTGTCGTCGCCGCAGCATAGCCCGAAGATCACGTGGTGGCGCCGCGGTGCGAGGGCAAACGGTGTTGACCCGCGCCGCTCGCGTCCAGCGGTGTTGGGCGGCGTGCGTGCCGCCTGGAGAGTAGAGTTGAGGTCTTCTTGAGCGGACGGCGCCGCTCGGGCGGGCCAGGCAGCCCAATGCTCGGCGTGAACCCTTGAACTGTCAGCCATCAGAGCCACAGGGGTGGAGAGCCGATTAACGGAAGAGAGGCTCCGGCGCACCCCTACCTGGAGTGCCAAATGTCAGATTTAGGGCTCCACAGACCCTTGAGAGGTTTGAACACTGGGGTGCACACAAAGAACACTCTCTCCCTAGCATGCTCGCTAACGATCCCACGGCCTAGCTCGATGAACTCAAAGAACGAGAGACATAGAGATTTATCCTAGTTCGGGGCACCTTGCGGTGTAATACCCTACTCCAGCTTTGTGGTGGATTGCCTCGAGGGGCTGAGGATGAACTAGTACAATAGATGAACAGCCTCGGGAGGTGAGGTGTTCTCGAGCTAGATGAGCTGGTGAGCTAGTCAGGGTGGAAATGGATCTGATCCTCTTCTATGGTGGTGGCTAAGTCATATTTATAGTGGCCTTGGTCCTCTTCCCAAATGTTATGCGGGAAGGGATCCCACAATGGCCAAATTCGAAGGGAGACAACAAGTACAAGCTATCCTAACAAAAGTAGTCTTCGCCTACAAAAGGCTCTGGTGGTGACATTGTCGTGGGCTCCGCGATGACCCCGTCCTGCCGTCTTGGCGGTCTTGGTCTTGTTGCACCGATATGGAAACCTTTGCTTGATTCCTCAGGACTCCGCGCCTGCGCTTGCCCCCTTAGCACCAAATAGGAAACTGGTACACTACGCCCGCTGGCGCCCGCCTCGCCTTGGTCATCATGGCTCACGTCATGTGAACCTCGCAAGGTGCTCCCTTCCTTGATATCTCTGCTCCTTAGGAGCCATCCTAGCGAGGCCGCCCTCCAAGGAGGTCTTGGTGTCGCTCGCCTCATGAGGCTTGGCCACTCGCGAGGGTCATGAGTCATTGTTGCTGGAACTGGGCCATACAGGGCCTCTGATGGAGCCACGCCATGGGCCGCAGGCAAACAAAGTCTGGGTACCCATGGTCACAGAACGTCGGCACTCTCGGAGATCGTGTCTATAGTGCCGCATAGCACTATGCATTTTCAAGCTTTTTGGTAACATGTTTCCAAAGGGGGAGAAAGTGAATAGATCATTAGGCTTCGAGTGTTTTTCCTTTTTGTTGCCTCTCTTGCTACTTTGACCGTTTGCTTGTTTGATTCATGCTACAATATTTGTGTTATGTGTGTGAGATACTCTTGTGGTCATGTGTTTGATCATATTATGCCTTAATGTGTGCTTGCATGATGATATCTATGATACTTATGTATGATCAATCATGTTTACCCTTGGTGATGAGTGCATGGTGTTTAACTCTTATCATTTTGAGTGTCCCACCAAGATGTATGTGACATGGAAGAGTGACCCATGATCCTAATCGATTGAGCATTTGCATTCAAAAGAAAATTTTAAATAATGCACAAATTTAGGGGTTGCTCTTGCTTATCACATACTTCTCAAGGCGAGGATGTATTACATTCATATTATCATTTGTCGAAGCTTTGATCCATATGTTGTCATCAATTACCAAAAAGGGGGAGATTGAAAGTGCAAGTAATCCCCGGGTGGTTTTGGTAATTCATAACAACATATAGCTCATTGAACTAATATCCATTCAAGTTTAATATTTCAGAAAGTTCAATGATTGGCATGGCATGGACTAGACATGTGGACCCCTCAAAATGCTAAGGACAAAGATTGGCAGAAGCTCAAGACTCTTCATTTTCATTTTAGTGATCCAAGATCACATTGAGTCCATAGGAAAGGAAATACTATTAAAAGGGGATGAGGTGCTTCTTAATGATCTACTTGCTCAAAGTGCTTAGTGATATTGCTCCAAAACCCCCAGCCACTTTCTCATTTCCACATTTGTCCAAAACTCAAAGTAAAACTTGGCCCCATCGATTCGACCTGTCCGGCGCCACAGAGTTCATTCGACCTAGCCACTGCCAGAAACCCTAGAAAATTCGGTCTCACTGAGATGGCCTTGCAAACTCTCTGTTACCTGTTGTAATTATTTCGGTCTCACCGAAATGTGCAGTCACTCCCACCGAGTTTGCCTGACCAACTCTTTGTTTGATCTTTGCTGAAATCGGTCTCACCGAGTTCATGCAATCGGTCTCACCGAGATGAGGTTTTGCCCTAGCCCTAGCACATCGGCCCCACCGAGTTGATCATGCCAGTCCCACTGAGATTCCTAACGTTCACATTTCGAACTGAATCAATCTGACTGAGTTCATCTATTCGGTCTGGCCGAGTTGGGTCAAATGTGTGTAATGGTTGGATTTTATGTGGAGGCTATATATACCCCTCCACCCCCTTCTCCATTTGTGAGAGAGCCATCATAACGTGCCTACACTTCCAGTACTTATTTTCTGAGAGTGAACCACCTACTCATGTGTTGATACCAAGACATTCCAATCCAACCACAACAATCTTGATCTCTAGCCTTCCCCAAGTTGCATTCCACTCAAATCATCTTTCCACCATAGCCAAATCTCTGAGAGAGAGTTGAGTGTTGGAGAGACTATCCTTTGAAGCACAAGAGCAAGGAGTTCATCATCAACACACCATCTATTACCTTTTGGAGAGTGGTGTCTCCTAGATTGGTTAGGTGTCAGTTGGGAGCCTCCGACAAGATTGTCGAGTTGAACCAAGGGGATTGCCTACTTCATGAAGATATACCCGAGTGAGGCAAGTCCTTCGTGGGTGATGGCCACGGTGGTATAGACAAGGTTGCTTCTTTGTGGACCCTTCGTGGGTGGAGCCCTTTGTGGACTCGCTTAACCATTACCCTTCGCGGGTTGAAGTCTCCATCAACATGGACCTACGATAGCACCACCTATCGGAGCCACGCCAAAAATCTCTATGTCTACATTGCGTTTGCCTTCTCCAAACCCTTCCCTTTACCTCCATATGCATTTTTTTTACTTTCCGCTGCTACACTCTAAGAATTGCATGTGTAGGTTGATTGCTTGACTTATGCTAAGTTGCTAAAATCTGCCAACACTTAAAATTGGGAAAAGGCTAGATTTTTATTTGGTCAAGTAATCTAATCACCCCCTCTAGACCTACTTTCGATCCTACAGAAACAATACATGCATGTCATGTCTCTTTCTGTCACTGAGATTGAGCACTGCAAGATCGAACCCATCACAAAGCACCTCTCCCATTGCAAGAAAAATCAATCTAGTTGGCCAAACCAAGCCAAAGTTTCAAAGAAGAAATACGACGTTATAAAGATCATGCATAAAAGAGTTCAGCAAAGACTCATATAATATTCATGGATTGATTTGGTCATAAACTCACAATTCATTGGATCCCAACAAACACACCGCAAAAAGTCATTACATCAAATAGATCTCCAAGAACATCAAGGAGAACATTGTATTGAAGATCAAAAAGAGAGAAGTCATCTAGCTACTACCTACGCACCCGTAGGTCTGTGGTAAACTACTCATGCATCATCGGAGGGGCAAGGGTGATGATGAAGAACCCTTCTGTGATTGTTGCCCCCTCTGACATAGTGCCGGAAAAGGCCTCTAGATTATATCTCATGGTACTGGAACTTGCGATGGCTGGAATTGTGCTTTGTCGACTTTCCTAAGGTTTCTAAGATTTTAGAATATTTATAGAGCTGAAGGTCGATGGAAAAGCCTCCCGTGGGCCACACTACCCACCAGGGCACGCCTAGGGCCTCTGGCATGCCCTGGTGCCTAGTGGGCCCCACGGGCGTCCTCTGGTGCACCTCCTTGGCCTCCTGGGTGTCTTCTGGGCAGAAAAAATCTCCAAAAATTTTCGTGGCATTCGAACTCAGTTTGGTATTCATTTTCTGCGCAGTAAAAAACAAGCAAAAATAGCAACTGGCAATGAGCACTATGTCAATAGGTTAATCCAAAAAAATGATAGAAAGTTTCTAGTAAATGAGTATAAAATATCCAAGAATGATACTTTAATAGCATGGAACAATAAAAAATTATATATACGTTGGAGACGTATCAGCGGCCCACATGTCTCTCCGGCCCCACACGTTAGTAACTGAGGAGGTAAGGATCAACTACATTGACTTGGCGGAAAGGCTCCGTTGGGCTTTTGTGAGAGTGGGGTGAGTGGGGGAGGACAAAGGTGAGGAAATTTAGACTCCTTGGGCAAAACTGAGCACAAATAAGCAATCATGGGCATAGAAATAGAATACCCTATTTTATAACTGCAAGCTTGTACTTACCAATCTTACTACCAGAGAAACTAAAAAGAATACAACGTAAAATAGTACGTAAGGGAGGAAGAAAGAACAGGGTGGGTATTGACATCGGGTTTTAGTAGCCCAGGCCGTGTCTTGACGCATGTCTGCGCTTCCAAGCTGTTGACCAGCTTGCCATCGTGAATGGTGGGGATTGAGTAGAACTAGTGAAGTTTCAACCCTTTATGCACTTCATGCGTTTATTGACTGAGCCCCTTGAAGGAGGCCTTGAACGAGTTTGTTGTGTGGTTTAGGCCACATCGATGGGGTCATACTTGTCGGATCTTTGACAAAGACCTGCTGATGTGAGGGCTCTAAGCCACGCCGGTCCTCGGTCGAGCCGTTCCGGTGTTTCAATGAATTCTGGCTCCTCGGGGCCCAGGGAATCTTGAGTGTGAAATTATGCACCCTGGTGATGTAGTGCCCCATCCAAAGAGGGCACGCCAGGAGCCCATATCCCTATTTAGAGTATGGGGGTATGTGGCCGAGGTTGATTTGTGTAGCCCGCGTTCGCTTCGAGGAGCTAGTGGTGCATTTATCGCTACGGGTATCTCCTCGGATGTTGTACCTCGAGTGCAAAAGCCGCGGTCTGCTCCTCGGTCTGAAGTGAGCGCTTAGTGTTACCATTGATTGTTATAACACCATTGGGTCCCGACATTTTGAGCTTGAGATAAGCATAATGTAGGACTGCATTGAAGCATGTGAAGGTTGTGCGCCCTAAGAGCACATGATAACCGCTCCAGAAGGGGACGATGTCAAAGATTAACTCCTTGCTTCTAAAGTTCTCAGGCGAGCCAAAGACTACTTCCAGAGTGACTGTTCCGGTGTAGCGAGCTTCAACACCTGGAATGACACCTTTAAAGGTGGTGGTGCTCGGCTTGATCCGCGATGAGTTGATGCCCATCTTCCTAACTTTGTCCTCACAAATGAGGTTGAGGATGCTTCCTCCATCCATGAGGACGGGTGTCAGATGGCAACCATCGACAATTGGGTCCAGGACGAGCATCGCCAACCCTCCATGTTTGATGCTGGTCAGATGGTCATGCTTATCGAATGTGATTGGGTAAGCCGACTAGGGGTTAAATTTTGGGGCGACTGGGTCCAACGGTAGACATCCCAAAGTACATGCTTCCTTTCCATTTTGGGGATGTGAGTAACATATATCATATTGACTTCGGTTACATCATCTGGAACCTTATTTTGGCCTCCATTATTGGGCCGCCGAGGTTTATCCTCGTCTTTGCTGTGATTTTGGGTTTTATTTTGACCCTTTGTCGCTACCTTTCCGGCTTTTTTAAAGACCTAGCAATTCATGTTCGTATGGGTTGCTGGTTTGTCCTGGGTGTCATGGATTTGGCATGGCCGGTCCAGAATTCTATCGAGCTGGCTAGGTCTGTATTTGTTCCCTTGAAAGGGCTTCCTTTTATTGCCCGATTTGGGTCCGGTGGACCCTTCGTTGACTGCAGCGTCTTCTCTATCGCTTCCTCCATTTTTATACATGCACTTATTTTTATTGCGCTTGGGTTTTCCATTGGCGTCGCGTGTTGCCGAGGTTCCTGCCTTGCCGTTGTGAGTGATGTGGGCGAGCCAACTATCCTCTCCTGCACATAAGTGAGTCATCAGCGAGGTGAGGGATGACATAGTCCTTGGCTTATCTTGGCCAAGCTGGCGGGCTAACCGTTCATCTCGGATGTTGTTCTTGAATGCGGTGATGGCCTCGACTTCGGAGCAGTCTATAATCTGGTTCTTCTTGGTGAGGATCCTCTTCCAGAATTTCCGGGCTGATTCGCCTAGCTGCTGGGTGACACGGCTGAGGTCGTCAGTGTCCGTAGGTCGAACGTACGTGCCCTAGCAGTTTGCTCAAAAAGCATCCTCTAGGGCCTCCCAGCTGCCAATAGAATGAGGAGGCAAGTTGTTAAGACAATGCCTTGCCGGCCCCTTTAGCTTCAGTGGCAGATATTTAATGGTGTGGAGATCATCTTCGTTGGCCATGTGTATGTGGATAATGAAGTTCTTGATCCATACTACTGGGTTGATGGTGCCATCGCATGATTCTATATTGATGGTCTTAAATCCTTCAGGGAATTGAGGTGGGTTGGACCTTGGATCCAGGGAGCATCTCGTCGGAGGCCGGGAGATAGCCGTGAGTAGGCCTGGTCTTGGGCACAGCCGTTCTTGTCCATCCAGGCATCGTAGCTGTCAAGCCCGGCGGGCACACGTCCTCTTGATCCGTAGATGGACCGAGGAGTTCCCTATTTGCCTCAATGCGACGCCGAACGTCGTGAGTATCTATATTCCATGGGGTCCTTGACATAAAGGTGTTGAGGTGGCCCATTGTTGATGTTTTCCCTCCTTGGCATGTCCCGGCCTCTAGCGGGTCGGTCATGGTTGTCGGTGAGCTCTTCATCAAACTCCAGCAGGAGACGCATGTGTGGGTATGATTTTGGCGTGCTACGGCGCTAGTCTTCCATGTCTTATTCAGCGGAGAGCACTTCGACCCACTTTTCATTTAGTGCGTCAGTGTTGGCCTGCAGCTACTGCTACTTGCGTTTCATGCTCTTAGTCATAGCAATGAGGCATTGCCGGAAGCACTCTTATTCGAAAGGGTCCTCGGGGATGACATAGTCCTTGGTACCGAGGCTTTTGTCATCCTCAGATTTTGGCACGTCGTTGTCATCGACCCCTTGAAAGAGGTCGTCGGGATCTAAGTCATCGAGATGTCCTTCAGGTGTGCTGTTCCGCACTAGGGAAGCTTGATGGTCTCCCTTAGGGTTGTCGGCAACACCGGCCTCTACATTGCAATTATCGACGTGTGCGTTGTTGCCACTGGGTTCCGCATTGTTGCCTCTTCTGTGTCTTCATCGATGTCTTGGAGGGGTATTGGGTGTGTCCACCATGTAGACATCATAAGTAGATGTAGCCATCCACCTACCGGTGTTTACTAGGGACGAGCTATCTTCTATAGGGCCATCGACATCTTCATCCATGTCGGTAGCCTCCCGTAGTCTAGCACATCGGTTAAATCATCGACTATGGCGACTAGGTGGGTGATGAGTGGGATGTAAATTTCCTAATCGTCGGCTTTAAGTCTGACCTGATCATAAACCAAAGTCTTGCCATCCGAGATGGACATGCTCTGGATACAGTCAAGCATTTCCTTCAGGTGAGATAGCTCTTCGGGGTTCATCGCTAGTTCATAAGCGGGGCTGACTTGAAGTATGCCCGGTGTGTAACTTGACATATCTTCGGCGCGAGGGGGACCTAGGAGTGATTCTGGATTCTGCGCTGAGGTCAGTTCTAACCCTGACATAATTTCAGAGGTAGCAGCTGGATCTATGTCCGGATTGCAGATTGGAAGGAAACTGGCCAAAGCGGTTACGTCAGGGGTCACTGGTGACGCCGTGACGGAGATCGGTTCCGGAGTCAAACCTCCAGAGCCGGACAAGTTCTCAATTCGGCGGGGTCCCATCCCAACAGGACAAGCTTGCCACGGGAATCCATCATGTACTAATGGCCACCGAAGGTCACGATCTGACCTTGGACATGGTTTTCGACAGAGACCAGATGGCCCGTCGATTCGGCGCAAAAGACCATGCTCCCCAACACAAAAAGCTAACCGGGGCGTAAACACTCCCGTGGCTGTTGGCGCAGTTGATCTGCAGGTGAGCCATCGATCCTGCTGGTGACCACACAATGGAACTCTCAATGAAAGCACCAATGCGATGTCAAAACCGGCAGACCTCGGGGTAGGGGTCTCGAGCTATGGATCTCAGATAGATGGTAACAGGGAGCAAAGAGACGATGTTTACCCAGGTTCGAGCCCTCTTGATGGAGGTAAACCCCTACTTCCTGATCTTGTTTATATCAATGGAGTTATATCAAGTATAGAGTTGATCTACCTTGAGATTGTGTGGTCTAACTCTAGGGCTAGGTGAATGACTTTGCGTTGATATCTCTCCCTCTACGGGCTAAACCCTATGGCTTATATACATGCCAGGGAGGGTACTTAGGGTTACAAGGTCAGTATCTAGGAGCTAGGCGGCAGCAACAATCTTGGAGTATACGTCAAGTCTTCGGAGGAGGCAGTCTTGATCACACCTCCTTTCTACGGCCTCCAGAGTCCATCTTGACCATGAATGAGGGCCCATCGGCCCAACTCAAGGAGAATGGGCCGACTAGGTTAGGACCCCCTAATCCATGACACCATCAGCATCGTCGCGCTAGCCTGATGAGAGGCACCATGCAACTGCTCCACCTGCACGTCGACAGCTACAACATGCGGCCAAGACGATCCTCAACCTCGTCCTACTCGGCCCGCCCGTGCTACAGGCAGCTCACCATAATGTGAACCTCCTTGCCAGGCTTATCCGTCACGGCCTCCATCATCGCCTTCGCCACTAGGAACTACCCGGTCGTGGATTCTAGCCACTCCCGTAGCTCTGCATTCTCCTACTAATGGCAAAGGAGAACGTCGCTTGTCCTCTCCCTCAACTCATGCAGCTCCTCATACTTGGCTCGAAGGTCCTCCCCCCAAATGCCTCACTTCAAACTCTGCTATGCACCGTCATGGGGGCCAAGGAGGGAGGTGGGGAAGGCTAAGATGCGACAGTCGGGCAGAGTGGTGTGTAGCGAGATGGAGGGGTAGGAGAAGAAGCTGGTGCCTGGGCAGCTTGCCCCTCCCCATTCTTATAGGTTAGAGGAGCGATGATTAAAATCCCTAATACAATAGGCGTACCATTAAAGGATCGGTCGAACCTTTGGTTTTACCCATGGGAAACCCCACCCATGCATTTTCACATTGCAGGGCCATGTGTTTTAATGGTGGAATCATCATGACCGGTTCCTGCCATGCTCAAGGACCTAAGCAATAGAGTGCCGATTTTACAACGCTAGCGGTCACGCGCATTTCCAATCCGGGCCAAAGCACGTGAGGGAATTGTTCCCCACTTCCTACAGAAACAAGGCATCCATCGGTGACCGCGGAGTAGCACACAAGGCTTGCAGTCATTTCATGTTGCGTGTTAGAGGCGCATGCTATTTGAGCCTAGCCCTAGCTGCTGATGAAGTGCATGTCACGCCAAGTTCCGGGGACTACTATAAGTACCATGGATAACAGGTACCCACTAACCTCATGCATGCAGGCCACCCTATCTCGTTATCGGGAACTACTTGTGCATCCAAAAACCACTAAACCCAAATCTTATTTTGAGAGTCCACCATACCTACATATGGATTGAGTAAGATCCTTCAAGCAAGTTGTCATCGGTGCAATAAGGCAATAAAAATTGCTTCTAAAAGTGTTAGATCATTTAGTGTAAGAGAAAATTGAGCGTTGTACGAACTTGTGATGGCAAAGAATAAAAGCGACATGCTACATAATAAAGGTTGCTATCACAAGGGGCAATATAAAGTGACGTTCTTTTGCACTAACAGATTGAGCATACAAACAAAAAGCGCATGGCAATCTCTGCTTCCCTCTGTGAAGAGCCTATCTTTTACTTTTATGTATTTACTTTTATGCAAGAGTCAAAGTTCTTCTCTCTATTCCTTTTTATTTACTATTTTGGCAAGCATCATGTGGCGAGGAAAGATCTAGGCACATATATCCAGTTGGATGCGGGTAGCATGAATTATTATTGTTGACATCACCTTGAGGTGAATATGTTGGGAGGCGAAACTATAATCCCCTATCTTTCTATGTGTCTGTTTGAAACGATTTGCTCATGTGTATGCGGTGAGTGTTAGCAATCATTGAAGAGTATATGATGGTTGAGTATGTGGACTTGCCTAAAGGCTCCGATACGTGACCCTTCCTGAAAAGATGATGAATTGTAGTTGCAAAGTTGACTGAGAACATAGTTTGTTGATTTTCAATAGAGTTTATGCTTTACACTTTGATGTTGTGATGAATTGTTACTTATTCATGAGAAGTCTATGATAAAAGTTCTATGATAAAGTTTTATGTTAAAGTTTGTTGCTGTTATAATAATGTAGACGATGCTTCTATGTCTGTATTTTGTTTTTATCGACACCTCGCTCTCTCTAAGCATGTGGACATGTTTTTCGATTTTGGTTTTCGCGTGAGGACAAGCGAGGTCTAAGCTTGGGGGAGTTGATATGTCCATTTTGCATCATGTTTACCTACTGTTATTTATATATTTTTTATGTATAATAATTGTTTTGGGGGTATTTCTAATGCCTTTTCTCTCATAATATGCAAGGTACACACAAAGGGGGAGAATTCCGGCAGCTGGAAATCTGGACCTGAAGAAGTACGTCAGGCTACCTATTCTGCACAACTCCAAATGAGCTGAAACTTTACAAGGATTTTTTATGGAATATATAAGAAATATTGGAGCCAATAAGTACCAGAGGGGGCCCACCAGGTGGGCACAACCCACCTGGGTGCGCCAGGAGCCCAAGCGCCCTAGTGGGTTGTGCCCTCATCGGCCCACCTCCGGTGCCCCTCTTCTGGTATGTAAGTCATTTTGACCTAGAAAAAATAGGAGAGGACTTTCTAGACGAAGTGCCGCCATCTCGAGGCGGAACTTGGGAAGGAGCACTTTTGCCCTCTGGTGGAGCGATTCCACCGGGGGAACTTCCCTCCCAGAGGGGGAAATCATCATCATCATCATCATCATCACCACCACCAACAACTCTCCCATCTTGGGGAGGGCAATCTCCATCAACATCTTCAACAACACCATCTCCTCTCAAACCCTAGTTCATCTCTTGTGTTCAATCTTTGTACCGGAACTATAGATTGGTACTTGTGGGTGACTAGTAGTTTTGATTACATCTTGTAGTTGATTACTATATGGTTTATTTGGTGGAATAATATATGTTCATATCCAATATTCTATTTAATACCCCTCTTATCTTGAGCATCATTATCATTTGTGAGTAGTTACTTTTGTTCTTGAGGTCACGGGAGAAATCTTGTTGCAAGTCATCATGTGAATTTTATAGATGGTATGTATGTTGTGATTCCCTTAGTGGTGTCATGTGAACATCGACTACATGACACTTCACCATATTTGGGCCTAAGGGAATGCATTGTGGCGTAGTTATTAGATGATGGGTTGCGAGAGCGACTTATACGTCTGCACATTATAGCACAATACTTATGCTTTTCTCTCTTATTTTATAAGGTTTACATGAAGAGGGAGAATGCCGGCAGCTAGAATTCTAGACTGGAAAAGGAGAAAATATTAGAGACCTATTCTGCATAACTCCAAAAGTCCTAAAACTTCACGGAGCATATTTTTGGATTATATAAACAATATTGGGCGAAGAAAGCACCAGAGGGGAGCCACCAGCCAGCCACAAGGGTGGAGGGCGCGCCCTACCCCCATGGGCACTCCCCCATCCTTTCGGGCCCCTGGCAGGTCTCTGATGCCCATGTTCTACTATATGGTGTGTTTTGACCTGGAAAAAATAAGAAGGAAGCTTTCGGGACGAAGCGCCACCGTCTCGAGGCAAAACCTGGGCAGAACCAAGCTACGGCTAAAGCAAGCTGTTCTGCTAGGGAAACATCCCTCCGAGAGGGGGAAATCGAAGCCATCATCATCACCAACAATCCTCTCACCGAGAGGGGGTCAATCTCCATCAACATCTTCACCAGCAGCATCTCCTCTCAAACCCTAGTTCATCTCTTGTATTCGATCTTGGTCCCAAAACCTCAGATTGGTACCTGTGGGTTGCTAGTGGTGTTGATTACTCCTTATAGTGTATGCTAGTTGGTTTATTTGGTGGAAGATCATATGTTCAGATCCTTAATGATAATTAATACTCCTTCGATTATGAACACGACTATGCTTTGTGAGTAGTTACGTTGGTTCCTGAGGACACGGGAGAAGTCTTGTTATAAGTAATCATGTGAATTTGGTATTCGTTCGATATTTTGATGAGATGTATGTTGTCTTTCCTCTAGTGGTGTTATGTGAACGTTGACTACATGAAACTTCAACATTATTGGGCCTAGGGGAAGGCATTGGGAAGTAATAAGTAGATGATGGGTTGCTACAGTGATAGAAGCTTGACCCCTAGTTTATGCATTTCTTCGTAAGGGGCTGATTTGGATCCATATGTTTCATGCTATGGTTAGGTTTATCTTAATTCTTCTTTTGTAGTTGCGGATGCTAGCGAGAGGGCTTAATCATAAGTGAGAGGCTTTTCCAAGGAAGGGCATCACCCAAGCACCGGCCCACCCACATATCAAATTATCAAAGTAACAAACGCGAATCATATGACCATGATGAAAACTAACTTGACGATAATTCCCATGTGTCCTCGGGAGCGCTTTGCATTATATAAGAGTTCTTCCAGGCTTGTCCTTTGCTACAAAAAGTATTGGGCCACCTTGCTGCATCGTGTTTCCTTTTTTACTTGTTACCCGTTATGAATTATCATATCGCACAACTATCTGTTACCGATAATTTCAGTGCTTGCAGAGAATACCTTACTGAAAACCGCTTGTCATTTCCTTCTGCTCCTCGTTGGGTTCGACACTCTTACTTATTGAAAGGACAACGATAGATCCATTATACTTGTCAGTCATCAAGACTCTTTTCTGGTGCCATTTGCCGGGGAGTGAAGCACCTTTGGTAAGGAAACATTTATATATTGTGCTGAAATTTACTGTCACTTGTTACTATGGAAAATAATCCTTTGAGGGGCTTGTTCGGGGTATCATCACCTTGACCGGAAGAGCGAAGAGTTGCTCCTCAACCTAATGCACCTACTAAAAATATTTATTATGAAATTCCTTCGAGTATGACAGGGAAACTGCTAGCTAATCCTTATGCAAGAGATGGAACGTTACATCCTAATATGCACCTAATCTATGTGGATGAAGTTTGTGGATTATTTAAGTTTGTAGGTATGACCATGGATGTTGTCAATAAGAAGGTCTTCCCTTTGTCTTCAAAGGGAAAGGCATTGACATGGTATAGGCTATTGTATGATATTGGATCATGGAACTACAACCAATTGAAATTGGAATTTCATGAGAGGTTTTATCCTATGCATCTGGTTCATCGTGATCAGAATTATATATATAATTTTTGGCCTCGTGAAGGAGAAAATATCGCTCAAGCTTGGGGGAGGCTTAAGTCAATGTTATATTCATGCCCCAATCATGAGCTCTCAAGAAAAACTATTATTCAAAAAAAACTATGCTTGGCTTTCTCATAATGATCGATCCATGCTCGATACTTCTCGTACTGGTTCCTATATGAAGATGGATATTGAATTCAAATGGGATTTATTGGAAAGAAATTAACACAACTCTAATGATTGGGATCTTGACAAAGGTAAAGAGTCAGGTATAAACCTTAAGTTTGATTGTGTTAAATCTTTTATGGATACCGATGCTTTTCTTGATTTTAGCACTAAATATGGACTTGACTCTGAGATGTTAGCTTCTTTCTATGAATATTTTGCTACTCATGTGATCTACCTAAGGAGAAGTGGTTTAAATATCATCCTCCCATTGAAGTTAAAGTATTTGAACCTATTAAATTTGAAGAAGAAACTATTACTTATAATGTTGATCCTATTGTTCCTACTGCTTATATTGAGAAACCACCTTTTCATGTTAGAATAAAGGACCATGCTAAAGCTTCAGCTATGGTTCGTAAGATTTATACTATAACACCTACACCCCCTGAGCAAATTAAAGTAGAACCTAGTATTTCTATGCTTAAAGATCTCTTGGTTGATAATATTGAAGGGCATGTTATTTATTTCTGTGATGAAGCTGCTAGAATTGCTAAATCCGATATGAAAGATAAGCATAGACATGTTGTTGGCATGCCTGTTGTTTCTGTTAAAATAGGAGATCATTGTTATCATGGCTTATGTGATGTGGGTGCTAGTGTGAGTGCTATTCCATATACCCTGTACCAAGAATTTATGAATGATATTGCACCTGCTGAGATAGAAGATATTGATGTTACTATTAAGCTTGCCAATAGAGATACTATTTCACCAATTGGGATTGTTAGAGATGTTGAAGTCTTGTGTGGAAAAATTAAATACCCTACTGATTTTCTTGTTCTTGGTACCCCACAAGATAATTTTTGTCCCATTATATTTGGTAGACCCTTCTTGAACACAGTTAATGCTAAGATGGACTGCGAGAAAGATATTGTTACTGTTGGTTTAGGAGATATGCCTCATGATTTTAATTTCTCTAAATTTCATAGACAACCTCATGATAAAGAATTGCCTAGTAAGGATGAAATTATTGGTCTTGCTTCTATTGTCGTGCCTCCTGCTGATCCTTTAGAACAATATTTGCTAGACCATGAAAATTATATGTTTATGAGTGAAAGAAGGGAAATAGATGAAGTATTCTTTAATCAAGGGCCTATTTCGAAACACAATTTGCATGTTGAAATCCTCGGGGATCCTCCTCCACCCAAGGGGTGATCCTATGTTTGAGCTTACACAATTACCAGATACTTTGAAATATGCTTATCTTGATGAAAAGAAGATATATCATGTTATTATTAGTGCTAACCTTTCAGAGCATGACGAAAAGAAATTATTGGAAACTCTGAAGAAGCACTATGCCGCTATTGGATATACTCTTGATGATCTTAAGGGCATTAGTCCCACTCTATGTCAGCACAAAATAAAATTGCAGAAAGATGCTAAACCAGTTGTTGATCATCAACGACGGTTACACTCAAAGATGAAAGAAGTGGTAAGAAATGAAATAATAAAGCTTCTGGAGGCAGGTATAATTTATCCTATTGCCGATAGGCAATGGGTAAGCTTTGTTCATTGTGTCCCTAAGAAGGGAGGTATTACTCTTGTTCCTAATGATAAGAATGGATTGATTCCACAAAGAATTGTTACAGGTTATAGAATGGTAATTGATTTTCACAAATTGAATAAAGCTACTAGAAAAGATCATTACCCTCTACCTTTTATCGATCAAATGCTCGAAAGACTATGCAAACATACTCACTTTTGCTTTCTAGATGGTTATTCTGGTTTCTCTCAAATACCTGTGTCAAAATAGGATCAAGAGAAAACCACTTTTACTTTCCCTTTTGATACCTTTGCATATACACGTATGCATTTTGGTTTATGTAATGCACCTGCTACCTTTCAAGGCTGTATGACTGCTATATTCTCTGATTTTTTGTGAAATATTGTTGAGGTTTTCATGGATGATTTCTCCATTTATGGAACTTCTTTTGATGATTGCTTAAGCAACCTTGATCGAGTTTTGCAGAGATGTGAAGAAACTAATCTCGTCTTGAATTGGGGAAAGTGCTACTTTATGGTTAATGAAGGCATTGTCTTGGGGCATAAAATTTCTGAAAGAGGTATTGAAGTTGATAAAGCTAAAGTAGATGCTATTGAAAAGATGTCGTGTCCTAAAGATATCAAAGGTATAAGAAGTTTCCTTGGTCATGGTGGTTTTTATAGGAGGTTTAGTAAAGACTTCTCTAAAATTTCTAGGCCTCTCACCATTCTCTTACAAAAATATGTTCCTTTTGTTTTTGATGATGATTGTGTAGGAGCATTTGAAATACTTAAGAAAGCCTTGATTTCTACACCTATTGTTCAACCGCCTGATTGGAACTTACCCTTTGAAATTATGTGTGATGCTAGTGATTATGCTGTTTGTGATGTTCTGGGATAAAGAGTTGATAAGAAATTGAATGTTATTCAGTATGCTAGTAAAACTCTAGTCAGTGCCCAGAGAAATTATGCTACTACTGACAAAGAATTTTTAGCAGTTGTTTTTGCTTGTGATAAGTTCTGACCCTATATTGTTGTTTCTAAAGTAACTGTTCACACTGATCATGCTACTATTAAATATCTTATGGAAAAGAAAGATGCTAAACCTAGACTTATTAGATGGGTTCTCTTGCTACAAGAATTTGATTTGCATATTATTGATAGAAAGGGAGCTGAGAACCCCGTCTAGGTTAGAAAATGTTCTTGATGGCCCACTACCAATTGATGATAGCTTTCTTGATGAACAATTAAATGTCATAAATACTTCTAATAATACTCTGTGGTATGCTAATTATGCTAATTATATTGTTGCTAAATTTATACCACCTAGTTTCATATACTAGCAAAAGAAAAAGTTTTTCTATGATTTAAGACATTACTTTTGGGATGATCCACACCTTTATAAAGAAGGAGTGGATGGTGTTATTAGATGTTGTGTACCTGAGCATGAACAGGAACAGATCCTACGCAAGTGCCACTGTGAAGCTTATGGAGGACACCATGCTGGAGATAGAACTACACACAAGGTATTGCAATCTGGTTTCTATTGGCCCACTCTCTTCAAGGATGCTCGTAAGTTTGTCTTGTCTTGTAGATGTTAGGAAATGCCTATGAATTGTTCACTTATTATTGAACCATTTGATGTTTGGGGCTTTGATTATATGGGACCTTTTCCTTCCTCTAGTGGGTATACACATATTCTAGTTGTTGTGGATTACGTTACTAAGTGGGTAGAAGCTATTCCAACTAGTAGTGCTAATCATAACAATTCTATTAAGATGCTTAAAGAAGTTATTTTTCGAGGTTCGGAGTCCCTAGATATTTAATGACTGATGGTGGTTCACATTTTATTCATGGCGCTTTCCGTAAAATGCTTGCTAAATATGATGTTAACCATAGAATTGCATCTCCATATCATCCCAGTCTAGTGGTCAAGTAGAATTGAGAAATAGAGAGATTAAATTAATTCTGCAAAAGACTATTAATAGATCTAGAAAGAATTGGTCTAAGAAACTTGATGACGCATTATGGGCTTATAGAACTGCTTATAAGAATCCTATGGGTATGTCTCTGTATAACATGGTTTATGGAAAAGCATAGCATTTACCTCTTGGACTAGAACATAAGGCATATTTGGCTATTAAGGAGATCAACTATGATTTCAAACTTTTCGGTGAGAAGAGGTTATTTGACATTAGCTCACTTAATGAATGGAGAACCCAAGCCTATGAGAATGCCAAGTTGTTTAAAGAAAAAGTTAAAAGATGGCATGACAAAACGATACAAAAGCATGAGTTTAATGTAGGTCATCATGTTTTTCTATACAACTCTCGTTTAAGAATTTTTTGCAGAAAGCTTCTCTCTAAATGGGAAGGCCCTTACATCATCGAGCAGGTTTATTGTTCCGGTGCCATAAAAATCAACAATGCCAAAGGCACAAATCCAAAGGTGGTAAATGGTCAAAGAATTAAACATTATATCTCAGGTACTCCCATAAATGTTGAGACCAATATAATTAATACCGTAACATCGGAGGAGTACATAAGGGAAACTTTCTAGAATGTTTCAGACTCCTAAAAGGAATAGGTATGTGGTACAGTAAGTAAACCGACTCCAAAACGTTTCCAATGATATTTTTTCTCCATTTTGGAATATTTAAAAAATTAGGAAAATTAGAAGTAGTCTGAATGAGACATGAAGCCACCACAAGGGTGGAGGGCGCGCCCTACCCCCCTGGGCGCGCCCCCCGTCCTTGTGGCCACCTCATGTGCCCTCCGGACTCCGTTTTCTTGCACGATACTCCTTATGGTCGGTAAAAAATCATTTTATAATCTCCCGAAGGTTTTGACCATAGTACCATGACAATATCTCCTGTTTTTGTTCCGAGCTGTTTTTCTGACCGATTTCGATCACCATGACGTATCCAAGTGCCCCCAAGGACAAGTTTTTCGGGAAGGTCATCAACCCCTACCTTGCGGATATGTTGCGACACCCTCAAGCCATTGAGATGCGTGAGGGGGCACTGCACATCCGCAACGTTGATGGACCGAAGAAGACTGGAAGCGTGGAAACAAGACTCGAAGCAATGGAGCAGCAAGTTTTTAAGTGTCAAGGGATGGTGGAATGTGGACCCAACGCCAATCACATGATGATCGCGGAGTTCATCGACAAGCACAAGATTGATCCCAAGAGCATTAAGGAGGTCATCTTTAGGCTTCATGAGAAAATTGAGCACCTCCAAGCCCAGATCTATGACTTGCAAAACCAAAACTATGAGTATGAATATAGATTCAAGAGGATGAGTTTGGCTACAGATTCGAGGATCCCGGAGACCCGCTCATCTTTCTATGATGGTGAGCCTATGCCTTGGAAGATGGGCGGCCAACCTAATTCATCAACAACTCCAGCCTCACCACCCCCGAAGAAAGAGATCTAAATACATGGGTATGGGCACTCCTCTTGACAACTTCCAAGCTTGGGGGAGGTGCCCCGGTATCGTATCACCATCACACCTTTATCTTTATCGTTCTTCTTAGTTTGATCCTTTTGGTTATATCTTGACCTAGTAGAATAAAGTTTTAGTATGATCTAGCTTTCAATTATGTTTCGTTCTCTATCTATGTAATCAAGTCTGTGAGATATATAATAAAGAATAGTTCTGTGTTGAGAGCTTTGCTTTCTTGCTATGGTCTTGAGGGAATTAAATAAAAGAAAGAAATAAAAAGTTCATATATTGATCTGATAGAGAGTAATGACTTCACATATAAAGAGTATGATGAATAAAAGTTGTTGAGAGTTAACAAACATAGTTTTGGTCATTGTTGCAATTAATAGGAAGTAATAAACAAAGAGATGATTCACATATAAATATACTATCTTGGAAATATTGTTTATAATTGTGAGCACTCATTAAAATATGGCATGCTAAGAAGTTGATGTTGGACAAGGAAGACATCATAATGGGTTGTGTTTTCTTATATCCGAATAGAAGTTATACTGTCATGGATCATCCAACATGTTGAGCTTGCCTTTCCCTCTCATGCTAGCCAAATTATTTGCACCAAGTGGAGATACTACATGTGCTTCCAAACATCCCTAAACCCAGTTTTGCCATGAGAGTCCACCATACCTACCTATGGATTGAGTAAGATCCTTCAAGTAACTCGTCATCGGTGCAAGCAATAAAAATTGCTCTCTAAATATGTATGATCTATTAGTGTGAAGAAAATAAGCTTTATATGAACTTGTGATATGGAAGAAATAAAAGCGACAGACTGCATAATAAAGGTCTTTATCACAAGTGGCAATATAAAGTGATGTTCTCTTGCATTAGGATTTTGTGCCTCCAACCATAAAAGCACATGACAACCTCTTCTTCCCTCTACGAAGGGCCTATCTTTTACTTTTATCTCACCAGTGCGCGTCGGTCCTAAACAAACGTTTTTAACCCCTTTCCGCGATGGCATTTGGAACCATCGCCAAGTGAGTGTTGGAGATAGGGGGTCCTTCCCACACGACCCAGAAATCGTCAGGGATAGGCCCTCCTGGGACACAGGCTGGGGCCGTGTGCGATCAGACGAGGCATCAAAACCCAATCATTTCTGTAGGTATGGACATCCGACACGGCAATCCGAGAAAATCATTTCCGTAGGTATGTACATCCCACATGGTGAATCCCAGAAAAAAATTACATTCGTGTGTATATCACACACAGTCAATCCAAGGAATACGTTTCCGTTCTTATGTACATCCCACACAGTCATTCTAGGGAAAACGTTTCCGATCGTACGTACATCCCACACAGTTTTATTCGTAGGGTCGTGTGTGAAGGTGTAACTATCACACATGGTATGCCTTGGTTAACTAGTTGCTTTTATCAACTATATCGCACATGATTTGACGAAGAAAACTGTGCGGCATTGGGCTATCCATCGCAAGAGCTTTTACTGCTAGAACTGTTTGCAAAGGTCCATGACACATTTAGCAGGTTTATTAGTTTACAATTAATAATTCCAGTATTACGCAAATTCACATTTCATATCAAACAACTGCTTGCAATATCAGGCACATAAATATATTATAACATCACAGTACGGTAGCTACATGAAAACAACACGGTACAACATATAGCTAGTTCAACTTCATAAGAACAATATATTCATTTCCCTAATCGAGATCATCCAGGCTCGTCTTATCCACCTCTGCTTTCAGTTCAGTAAGAACCTGTTTTGCACGGGCCAACTAGGAAAGTGCCTCCTCCTTCGCCAACACCATCTTAGCAAAGTCTGATTAAAAAAATCTGAGCTCATTCTCCACCTTCAACTTTTTATCCCGCATCTTCAAATATTCTTCAGCGTTGACAATAGTTTCTCTAAGCCTATGTCTGTTCTCTTCCTCATATATGCTCCAGAGCGTCGCTAGGCACATCTTCAAAGACGGTGGCCACTCTTGATCAATCCACTCCAAGTAAGAAAACTTCCGTTCATCCTATAATATTTAAAACTAGATCAGTAACAATTGTAGGTGAAATGGGTTTATAGCAAGATAGAAAATCACCAATGCTTATTTTGAAAAACTGAAGAAACATGTTAATTATGACCTATCTTCTCAAAAGGATCAATATGCAAATGAAATAATTGGTACCGAGACAACAACCAAATTCTGGAACATCGGAAGCTATAATTAACTACAACGATGCTACAAGTTCTTACTCGTGTACAATAAATAACAAATTTAACATTTTATGAGGAAGGTAAATATAACTGCAACGGCATAGCGACAGTGTTTGGATGACAACAAATTGATACTAAGAGGTGTGTACATGCACAATTTTAGTAACATAGAACTAATAGCACTAAGGACATCCATTATGTATGCCAAAACTGGGGTAAAGACAACTGTTGCTACATCTCACACCGGTTCCCTACACTGGCGAGCCGATGCAGCGGAAAAAAACAGGGACCCGGACTCCGGAGCATGTAGTTGCTCTGATTCCCAGTTCCTTCGTGCCATAAAGATTTAGTATTTTACTGCTTGGCTACTCGGATGTGTGGACTGGTAACCATAAGTATAGGGGATCACAACAGTTTTCGAGGGTAGAGTATTCAACCCAAATTTATTGATTCGACACAAGGGGAGCCAAAGAATATTCTCAAGTATTAGCAGCTGAGTTGTCAATTCAACCACACCTGGAAACTTAATATCTGCAGCAAAGTGTTTAGTAGCAAGGTAATATGATAGTAGTGGTAACGGTAGCAAAAGGTAACAGTATTAGAAGTAATGTTTTCGGTATTTTTTAGTGATGATAGCAATAGCAACGGAAAAGTAAATAAGCGAAGAACAACATATGGAAAGCTCGTAGGCAATGGATCGGTGATAGAGAATTATGCCGGATGCGGTTCATCATGTAACAGTCATAACCTAGGGTGACACAGAACTAGCTCCAGTTCATTAATGTAATGTAGGCATGTATTCCGAATATAGTCATACGTGCTTATGGAAAAGAACTTGCATGGCATCTTTTGTCCTACCCTCCCGTGGCAGTCGGGTCCTTACGGAAACTAAGGGATATTAAGGCCTCCTTTTAATAGAGTACCAGAACAAAGCATTAACACATAGTGAATACATGAACTCCTCAAACTATGGTCATCATCGGTAAGTATCCCGATTATTGTCACTTCGGGGTTAATGGATCATAACACGTAATAGGTGACTATATACTTGCAAGATAGGATCAAGAACTCTCATATATTGATGAAAACATAATAATTTCAGATCTGAAATCATGGCACTCGGGCCCTAGTGACAAGCATTAAGCATAGCAAAGTCATAGCAACATCAATCTCAGAACATAGTGGATACTAGGGATCAAACCCTAACAAAACTAACTCGATTACATGATAAATCTCATCCAACCCATCACCGTCCAGCAAGCCTACGATGGAATTACTCACGCACAACGGTGAGCATCATGAAATTGGTGATGGAGGATGGTTGATGATGACGATGGCGACAGATTCCCCTCTCTGGAGCCCTGAACGGACTCCAGACCAGCCCTCCCGAGAGGTTTTAGGGCTTAGCAGCGGCTCCGTATCATAAAACGCGATGAATTCTTCTCTCTGATTTTTTTCTCCCCGAAACACAATATATAGAGTTGGAGTTGGAGTCGAAGAGGCGCCAGGGGGCCCACGAGGTAGGGGGCGTGCCCTAGGGGGCAGGCGCGCCCCCACCCTCGTGGACAGGTGGTGGGCCCCCTGGCCTTCACCTTTTGCAGGTATTTTTTATATTTTCCAAAAAGTTGCTCTGTGAAGTTTTAGGTCATTCTGAGAACGTTTGTTTCTGCACATAAATAACGCCGTGGTAATTCTGCTGAAAACAACGTCAGTCCGGGTTAGTTCCATTCAAATCATGCAAGTTAGAGTCCAAAACAAGGGAAAAAGTGTTTGGAAAAGTAGATACGACAGAGACGTATCAACTCCCCCAAGCTTAAACCTTTGCTTGTCCTCAAGCAATTCAGTTAATAAACTGAAAGTGATAAAGAAAAACTTTTACAAACTCTGTTTGCTCTTCTTGTTGCAAATATTTAAAGCCAGCATTCAAGTTTTCAGCAAAGATTATAACTAACCACATTCACAATAACGCTTAGGTCTCAAGTTTACTCATATCAATGGCATAATCAACTAGTGAGTCATAATAATAAATCTCGTATGACAACACTTTCTCAAAACAATCATAATATGATATAACAAGATGGTATCTCGCTAGCCCTTTCTGAGACCACAAAACATAAATGCAGAGCACCTTTAAAGACCAAGGACTGACTAGACATTGTAATTCATGGTAAAAGAGATCCATTCAAATCATACTCAATGTAAACTAACAATAATGAATGCAAATGACAGCGGTGCTCTCCAACTGGTGCTTTTTTAATAAGAGGAGGATGACTCAACATGAAAGTAAATAGATAGGCCCTTCACAGCAGGAAGCAGGGATTTGTAGAGGTGCTAGAGCTCGGTTTTGAAATAGAGGTGAATAATATTTTGAGCGGTATACTTTCATTGTCAACATAACAACCAAGAGATGGCAATATCTTCCATGCTACACACATTATAGGCAGTTCCCAAACAGAATGGTAAAGTTTATACTCCCCCTTCCACCAACAAGCATCAATCCATGGCTTGCTCGAAACAACGAGTGCCTCCAACTAACAAGAGTCCCAGCGGAGTTTTTGTTTGCAATTATTTTGATTTAGTTTGCATAAAGCATGGGACTGGGCATCCTGGTGACCAGACATTTATCTCGTGAGTGAGGAGCATAGTCCACTCCTCTTGAGAATAACCCGCCTAACATGGAAGATACAGACAGCCCTAGTTGATACATGAGCTATTCGAGCATACAAAACAGGATATTTATTTGAAGGTTTAGAGTTTGGCACATACAAATTTACTTGGAACGGCAGGTAGACACCGTATATAGGTATGTATAGTGGACTCATTTGGAATAACTTTGGGGTTTATGGAGTTGGATGCACAAGCAGTATTCCCGCTTAGTACAGGTGAAGGCTAGCAAAAGACTGGGAAGCGACCAGCTAGAGAGCGACAACAGTCATTAACATGCATTAAAATTAATCAACACCGAATGCAAGCATGAGTAGGATATAATCCACCATGAACATCAATATCGTGAAGGCTATGTTGATTTTGTTTCAACTACATGCGTAAACATGTGCCAAGTCGAGTCACTTAAATCATTCAGAGGAGGATACCACCCTATCATACCATAGCATAACCATTTTAATAGCATGTTGGCACGCAAGGTAAACCATTATAACTCATAGCTAATCAAGCGTGGCATAAGTACTATGATCTCTAGTTGTCATTGCAAACATGTTTATTCATGATAGGCTGAATCAGGAACGATGAACTAATCATATTTACAAAAACAAAATAGGTCGAGTTCATACCAGCCTTTCTCATCTCAGTCAGTCCATCATATATCATCATAATTGCCTTTCACTTGCATGACCGAACGATGTGAATAATAATAATAGTGCGTGTGCATTGGACTAAGCTGGAATCTGCAAGCATTCAATAAACAGGAGAAGACAAGGCAATATGGGCTCTTTTGTCAGATCAACAATAATGCATATAAGAGCCACTTCGACAATTTAATTATGGTCTTCTCCTATCGACCCCCGAAGAAAAGAAAATCAATAAAACTATTTACACGGGAAAGCTCCCAACAAGCAAAAGAAGAACAGGAAATCTTTTTGGGTTTTCTTTTTAATTACTACTACAAGCATGGAAAGTAAACTAATTAAAAGCCACAACTAATTTGTTTTTGGTTTTTCTTAAGGTTTATTAAACACACAAGAAGAAAGCATAAAAAGGAAAATAAACTAGCATGGATGATACAATGAAAAAGTATGAGCACCGACATCTAGCAATGAGTGTGTGAACATGAATATAATGTCGGTGAGAAATACGTACTCCCCCAAGCTTAGGCTTTTGGCCTAAGTTGGTCTATGGCCACGGCTGGTCTGGCGGATATCCATAATAATAGTTGGGGTCGTACTGCGATGCAGCGGCTATCGCCTCCTGAGCTGTAGCGTGGAGACGAGTGGCGTCCGCTCTCCTCTCATACTCATCTGCCTTCTCTCTGGTAATAACTTATCTTCCTTTTGCCTGATAATCAAAGAAGGCAGGAGCAGGGAGAGTAATATGGACAACACCGCGTCTGTCAAAGATTAAACGATACTGGAGAGGGGATTCATTCCTCTCGACAAACTGGTGGTGAACCATAGCATTAAAGTCTAGGTAAGCAGGGGGTAATTCAATATCATCTTCGCGTATGCATACACCTAGAAAATTAGCTATGCGGGTTGCATAAATTCCACCAAAGAAATCTCCATTAAATCTACTAAGATGCAACCTACGTGCAACAATGGCTCCCAAATTATAAGATTTGTAAGAATACTGAGGTCAGGGACACACATGTGGCATGCCTCATCTTTACCATTAATGCATCTACCTATGAAGAGAGCAAAATAATGTATAGCAGGAAAGTGAATGCTCCCTATGGTAGCTTGTGTTATATCTCTAGATTCTCCCACAATTATACTAGCAAGAAAATCTCTAAATTCAGATTTGCGAGGATCCCTTATACTACCTCATTGTGGAAGTTTGCAAGCAGTGGTAAAGTCCTCTAAGTCCATAGTGTAAGAATTATCATAAAGATCAAACAGGACAGTTGGAGAATTACGTGAAGATGAAAATTCAAACCTCCTCACAAAGGAACTAGTGAGATTGTGATATTGGATGCACTTCTCTTCCTCGAAGCTCACAAGATCAGCATTACGCAAATATGCGTTAAATTCTTCTTTAATTCCCACTCGGTCCATAAAGTTCTCAGAAGGCCATTCACAAGGACGCACTGGAGCGTCTCTTGGTGGCTCATCATCAGCATCACGCATTGCAAACCTGGGTCCTTGCTTCCTTGAGGAACCACCTTGGAACATTTTCCTAAGCATATTTCTTCCTCTGAAAAATTTCTGAAATTTTTAGTAACTTCAAAATAAAAGTAAACCAAACTCAATAATATTGATAGCAACTACTCCTACAAGTGCCTAGAGCCTATATCATGCATCAAAACTACTTTTGACCATATAAATTTGACATGCAAGCTCAAGAACAGGGTCACCTAAGCAGCAAAATTTTGCAATGAATAAAGCACTAGAACAAAAACTAATTGGACCAATGGAGGAGTCACATACGAAGGAACAATCTCCCCAAGCAGTTTTGTGAGAGGTGCTTTGAGCAAGGAGATCAAAAATGGCAGAAAAATGAGCTTGGACTCGGGTTTGAGCTGGTTATTCATGTTTGGGGGGGGGAAGAAGAAGTGTATGAGTGAAAGGATAAATGGAGGAGGGCCACCATGGGCCCACGAGGCAGGGGGCGCGCCCTCCACCCTCGTGGGCAGGTGGTTGGCCCCCCTGATGTGTTTTTAGTGCCAAATATTCTATAAAAAATCATATTTAAATTTCAGGGCATTTGGAGAACTTTTATTTTCGGGGTATTTTTAT
Source organism: Triticum dicoccoides (assembly GCF_002162155.2). Classification (NCBI taxonomy): domain Eukaryota; kingdom Viridiplantae; phylum Streptophyta; class Magnoliopsida; order Poales; family Poaceae; genus Triticum; species Triticum dicoccoides. The sequence goes on along the minus strand of NC_041382.1, from coordinate 267,671,414 downwards.
ATTGCACGGATAATCAGATAACAGACAGAAAAATATTTGTTTTTATTTTATTTAATATAAATAACAGAAAGTAAAAGTGGGGTACACAAGGTTGTGCCTTCTAGTTTCATCCCTCTCATGATCATCAAAAGGAATCCACTAACAAGGTTGATCAAGTCTTGTTAACGAACTCATTCCGAATAACATGGAACCGGAGAAATTTCGAATAACACTATGTTACCTCAACGGGGATATGCACATCCCCAATAATAAGAATATCATATTTCTTCTTGACAGTAGGAAGAGGAAATTCAAATCCTCCAAATATAATCGATGGAATTTTTCCAATAGAGTTGATACTATGAACTTGAGGTTGTTTCCTCAAAAAGTGTACTGTATGCTCATTACCATTAACATGAAAAGTGGCATTGCCTTTAGCGCAATCAATAACAGCCCCTGCAGTATTCAAAAAGGGTCTTCCAAGAATAATAGACATACTATCGTCCTCGGGAATATCAAGAATAACAAAGTCCGTTAAAATAGTAACATTTGCAACTACAACAGGCACATCCTCACAAATACCGACAGGTATAGCAGTTGATTTATCAGCCATTTGCAAAGATATTTCAGTAGGTGTCAACTTATTCAAATCAAGTCTACGATATAAAGAGAGAGGCATAACACTAACACCAGCTCCAAGATCACATAAATCATTTTTAACATAGTTTCTTTTAATGGAGCATGGTATAGTGGGTACTCCTGGATCTCCAAGTTTCTTTGGTATTCCACCCTTAAAAGTATAATTAGCAAGCATGGTGGAAATTTCAGCTTCTGGTATCTTTCTTTTATTTGTAACAATATCTTTCATGTACTTAGCATAAGGATTGGTTTTGAGCATATCAGTTAATCGCATACGCAAAAAGATAGGTCTAATCATTTCAGCAAAGCGCCCAAAATTCTCATCATCCTTTTTCTTGGATGGTTTGGGAGGAAAAGGCATGGGTTTCTGAACCCAAGGCTCTCTTTCTTTATGTCACACCCTAGTTAGTTCAAGCATTAGAGTGTGCATCATGTTTAAATTCCTTTTAAATTTGAAATGGGGAAGACAGAACCCCCAGCACCCCCCCTGGAACAACTAGGGTTTACTAAGAACTTTTCCAATGAACCTGAAATGCCCTTCTAAAAAGCCTACCCTTTTTGTTTTAGGTTAAAACCTTTGACAAAAATGGTGCACATTTTTCTAGGACATCAAAGGTCATTGGATTAATCCTTATGGTATTTGAATTTGGGCATTTAAATGCTATAAAATATTTTAAATGCTCAAATAATTAGAAACTAAAATGTTTGCTGTTGGATATATTCTAAGCAGTGGCCATAATTAATTTTATGATTTATGGTAATGCCCTGGCATTTTTAATAAAACCCAACAGTTGCAGAAAAATAGAAAAAGAAAACAAATAAGAAAAAGAGAGAGGGAGAAACCCACCTGGGCCTCACCTATGTTGGCCTAGCCCACCTGGCCTGTGCCAGTCATCACCCACCTCTGCCAGTAGGCAGAGGCGTGTCGCCGGCGCGTGCACCCGCGGCCACCTCCTGCTTCCACCTCCTGCTGCCTCCTCGTCCCCATCCGAGCGCCACGGAGACACCCAGCACCTCCCTGCACTCCTCCCCTCTCTCCCCCTCATCTCCCTCACCCTCTCCCGCGATGGCCGAGCGGGATCCTCACCGCCGTTCGCCGTAGTTTTCACCAGAGCTACCCCCTCGCCTCTCCGACAAGCCCATTAGCTCCGCGCTACCGTCCTCGACCTCCTCGTCGACTCACGCGACGTCGGACGCCTCCAAGCACCTCCCCGACGCCTTCTTCTTCCTCGGTCCGCCGAGATTGCCGGCAACGCCCCGACGACGTCCGACCTCCCCCGAGCCCACTGAGACGCGTTCTGCAACCGCCGTGAGCTCCTCTACGAACCCCTCTCTTCTCTGCTTCGTTTGCTCGCTGTAGACGCCGCCCCCTTGCTCACCGTAGCACGCTGCCGCACGAGCTCGACGCCGGCGTCACTCCGATGACCATTTGGTCAGGCGTGGGTGCTTAACACACTCACCGCACCTCGCAGCGCCTCGCTAGCGCGTCCGTTTCCCCGCTAGCTTGCTGCAGCAGCAAAACCACCAACGGCCGAGCTCTGGCCACCGCCCGGCTCGACGCCGTCATCGTTCCTGGCCACCCCAGCACCAACCAATGCCACCATTGGATGCGCCACACCGCTAGCTACCCGTAGCACCCACCCGCACATCAAACTGTGGCCGCAGCAGCGTTTCTGACACTCTCCGGCGACTCAACGCCGGCGGGATTAACCCCACTGACCAGGGGTTTGACCCCAGTTTGACCCCGCCCGAGTCATTGATAGGTGGGGCTGGCTCCTAACTTAATTAGATTAGTTTTAATTAGAGCTAATCACTCTATTAGAGGTTAATGACCTCGTTAACTAACTCTCTCTCACTGACATGTGGGCCCAGGGCCTAACTAACCTAGTTTAGTGCTAACTAATCACTAACTAACTCTGTTAGTTATCTGAGAGACTGACAGATGGGGCCCACCAGTCAGGCTTGACCTGGGCTGGCGCCTTTGACCCGCTGACGTCACAGTGACGCAGTGCTGATGCATTAATTCAATTACTGGATTTATTCTTTAACAGGAAATTCCAGAAAATAGTCAAAACTTCTAAAAATCATAGAAAATCAACCATAGCTCCAAATGCAAAGATTTATATATGAAAAATGATCAGAAAAATTCAATCTATCCATCTGTAATGGTTTCATGCATGACAAAACAAGTTAACCTTGCTGTTTAAGCAGAATAAGGTAATGCACTAATAAGGCCATGTTTAATGAGCTAATATTTGAATCTTGATTCAAATGAGTTCATCCCCTTCTGTTTTAACTTGCATTAGGACAAGACACTTTCATCTTGCCATGTCATAGCATGCATCATATTGTTGCATATTGCCATGTGTTGATTATGTTCGGTGTGTCTTTCGTGGTAGGTTCTGCCTCCGAGGATAACCCGGAGTATCCGTCTGAAGGGCAGTACCCTACTACCTCTACAACACGCAAGCAACCCATTGATCATTCCGATACAACCCATGTTCTCGCTTCTGCTCTTGTTTACTGCATTAAAACAACGCGATTCAAACTGCTGTGTGCTACGGTAGTTGAACCCTTATCCTCTGCATGACCTGTCATTGCCACAGTAACTAGATGAAACCCACTAGCATGTGTAGGAGTTGATTGAGCCATGTATGTGATTCCTACCTTGCTATGCCTGCTATGCTTAGAGTTGTGTCAGGTCTGGTTCATCTGGGTGATGGGCTAGAGTGAAATGCTTATGTCGGTAATGTGAGGGATGTGTTGAACATGTTTTGGTAAAGGTATCAATGAGAGGCCATGTAGGAGTACATGGTGGGTTGTTTCATTGAGGCCGTCCATAAGAACTGGGATCTGTATGTGTGATTTAAGACGCAGCTACTACCGTACATTGGGCCCGAAACCAATGGACCCTCTCGGCTTCTTAAATACCCTAGTACTCTGTCCAGGAGTTGCAAATAGTTTCTGGTGTTTGTAGGTTATGTGTTGGCGGCCGTGTGTAGCGGTGACCCTAGGGGTGGGCTATGTTGCGGTAGATACACCGTGGCCGGGTATGCCGGGCGCTCGTTTGGCGTCTCGGGACCCTGTTCACATCGTTCGGGGCCGCATGTGGAAACCTCGGCCGGACACCCTGCGGATGGAACCTGGATAGGCGATAAACCTGGACTAGAGACTTAAGTGTTTAGGTAGGCCGTGGCCGACACCCTCGCTGGGCTTCCGCTTGAAGGTTGGCGAGTACATGTCGTGTAATGGCGGTAAGTGGTGAAAGCATGTATGAAGAAGTATACCCCTGCAGGGTTAACATCATCTATTTGAATAGCCGCGTCCGTGGTAAAGGACTACTTGGTTGCCTATACAGTTCATAGACAAGTTAATGGATACTACTAAAAGACTCAAGATAAGTGTGAGTGCCGAGGATGGCCCTCTCGTAGTATGACGAGAGAGAATCCTCGGTGGAGTATTGTGTTGGTGAGTAGTGGACTCGTGTGCGAAAACTATTTTACTAGTGGAGTTCCGTAGGATAGCTTAGCCAAGAGTCAAAGCTGGCTTGCTGCAATAACCCCACCACCTTCCTGAGAATGAGCATGTATAGTAGGTTCTGATGTAAGACTTGTTGAGTACCTTTGTACTCATGTTTGCTTAATTACTGTTTTCAGACGACAACACCACCACCTCCGATGGGTTCTACGTAGACCTTGACGTCGACGAGTGACTAGCCACCCAGGTGGTGATCCTGGCCATGGAGGGCCCTATGTAGATAGACAGGCTTCGAGAAGCCTTCTTTCTTTCTAGTGTCTGTACTCAGACTAGTTGCTTCCGCATGTGCTTGTATGATTGTATGACTTGAGTGTCCGGTCATGTGACCCCTATCTGTATGAACATGTTATGTATGGCTCTCTGGAGCCTTTAAATAAAGTGCTTGAGTTGTAGAGTTTTGTTGTGATGCCATGTTGTATGTACCCATATCGGGCATATTGCATGTATGATTGAAATGCTTGGTATGAGTGGGATCCGACAATCTAGTTGTTTATCCTTGGCAGCCTTTCTTATGGGGAAATGTAGTCTAGTGTTCCTCAAGCCATAGTAGTCCGCTATAGCCCGGTTCACCGGAGTCCTGCTAGCCCAGCACTACTGCTCAGGACACCTGACTGGCCGGCATGTGTTTCACGTCGTTCCTATGTCTGTCCCTTCGGGGAAATGTCACATGGTGACATCCGGAGTCCTGCCTAGCCTGCTACAGCCCGGGTTCCCCGGAGTCCTGTTAGCCCAGTGCTACAGCCCAGAATCACTCGCTGATGACCGACATGCTCGATGTGATTCATGTATGCCTGTCTCCATAGGTCTGTGCCGCTTTGGGTTCACGACTAGCCATGTCGGCCCGGGTTCTTTGTCATATGGATGCTAGCGACACTATCATATACGTGAGCCAAAAGGCGCAAACGGCCCCGGGCCATGGTAAGGCGACACCCGTGGGATACCGTGCGTGAGGCTGCAAAGTGATATGAGGTGTTACCGGCTAAATCGATGTGACCTGGAATCGGGGTGCTGACAGCGTTGGCATCAAAGTCGGACTGCCTGTAGGTTCGTTGAGCCAAACTGGTCGATGTCGAGTCTAGAAATGCTTTAGTTATATGTAGGGGAATTGATTGTGGGAGGGAACGTAAGGCTCTTTTACTCCTTTATCTTATGCCATTTGATCTGAGTCATTCTCTTCTCATTCAACGTGGGTTAAGGACTAGGCTCTCTTCTTCTATCAGGTTCACGTGTTACTAATCTGTAGTAGCTTATAGGATTGTTGTTACAAGCCTCAGTACAGTTTCTACTATTTTTAGTATGTTGCCAGTTGAATCAGAACCTTGATATGATGTTGTTGAGTGGTATTGCAAACTGTTGTGGATGTCTCAAATCTTTTTCTGAGCATTTACTGCTATTATGTTGTCCAATGTTCCCTAGAAATTCTAATGTCTTTGCATTGTGGTTGTGCTTTCAGATGGCCAACCGTGCTCAAAACCAAGTGGTTCGCCTGACCCGGTGCCTCGACGTGCCCGGTCATACTGCTATGTTAGTCCGGGTAATGATCGAGACGGGTTACTGTTGGTATCCCGAATACACTGTCGAAGAGCAGTTCCGATACTTTGATCAAAGTCAATATTTCTGCACCGTCAGGATATTTCCTTCTTATCCTGGATCTACCGAGCCCCTTCACTATTCCTATGGACTCAGGGTTACTGTTGAGATGGCTGTGCAGGATGCTGCCTATTCCATGATGACCATCATGCGAGTCCGGACTGGCCTGCTTCGGAACACCGATTTCCGTTACATGCCAGCTTCACTTCCAAGAGCGCAAGGGTATCTTCAGGCTATCTATGCTGACTCCACTCAGGAGAACTCATTAACTCGTACCACTGCCGAGATGCTCGAAGATAAGGACCGAGAGAATCGGGCCTTGAGGTTGGAGCTTTTCAATACCCGTGCTGATCATTGGGCCACATTGACTCGGTGTGCACCTGCGGTGCAAGCTGGATGTATGGATACAAGGGATCTGTATCCTGTGAGATCTGCTCTGCCAGACATGGTGGATTGGCGTGATGTGGGAGGCATCACCCCACCCCGTGGTCCCCGCAGGCCACCGTTTGTTGGTCCAAGACCTCATCCTAGCCCCTATGGTCCACAGGCTCCTCAGGACCGTCTGTTCCTGGATGATCACGTTGAACTTCCAGGCTATGGAGGTGACTTCTATGAGGACTACTACGGAGCTGTCTGAGTTAGTAGTAGTATCACTAGTATTGTAATAGTTGTATCTCCACTGTCCTGCGTGACTTGAGGAATATGACTTGGTGTGTAATCAATTCCGGAGGTGTAGACAAATAATGTATAGGAGCTTGGAATGCCTCCAATGAGATGTAATGTCTTTAATCAAAGTTGTACTGTAGCCTGGGCTTGTACTAAACTATGTATGATGTGTATGACCATTGGTATATATATGGCAGTTTTATATTACCATGACATACGGATGAACATCTCTGCATTCCGTGTTATCCATTACATTCTGCACTTTGTCGGATTTCGGGTTCCGGCAGACCCTTGAGGTTCGAATACTGGGATGTGCACGGAGATTTCGCCCCCTACCTACCTACACCCCTCCACCATGCTAGGATCTAAACTAAGGAAAGAACAACACAAGAGACACAGGGTTTATACTGGTTCGGGCCACCGTTGTGGTGTAATACCCTACTCTAGTGTGTGGTGTGGTGGATTGCCTCCTGGGCTGATGATGATGAACAATACAAGGAAGAACAGCCTCGCGAGGGTCTGTTCTTGGCTGGGGCGATGAACTGCTCGGAGGAGTTCAGTCACCTTTTTTTCTCTCTCTCTCTCTTCTTTCCTCCAACTGAACGACCCTGATTTCGACCCCAGCTTGTTTCTGGGTTGGCTGATTCTCGATCCTCCCTACCCTGAGGGTGGCTAGTCCTATTTATAGAGGCCCTGGTCCTCTCCCCAAATATTGAGCGGGAAGGGAGCTAACAATGGCGGGCTAATTTGAAGGGGGACAGCAAGTATCAGCTATCCCGACAAAAGTAGTCTTCGCCTGTGCAAAGCTCTGGTGATGACGCCGTCTTGGGCTCCACGGTGACCTCCATCTCGTAGTCCTCCTGGTCTTGGTCTCGTTGCACCGAAATGTCAACCTTTGCCTGATGCCTCAGTACTCTGTGGCTGCGCTTGCCCCCTTTGCACCAAAGAGGGAAGGAGGACGCTGCGCGGGCTGGCACCCGCCTGGCGCCCTGAATCGTCATGGCTTGTGTCACAGGCACCTCGTGAGGTACCCCGCCTTGATCTCTCCGCCCCCTCGTGAGCCAGCCTGATGAGGTCGTGCCTGAGGAAGCTCCGTGTCGTCCGCCCCGCGAGGCTTGGTCCCTCGCGAGGGTCTTGGGTTTGTGTTGGTGAAGACGGGCCGTGCTAGGCCCCCCTTTGAGCCACGCCGCAGGCCGCAGGTAGGCAAGTCTGGGGACCCCCGTTCCCAGAACGCCGACAGTAGCCCCCGGGCCCAAGGCACGCCTGGACTTGGCCGTGCAGGGAGGCGGAAGGGCAAGAGCGAAGCGCCGTGGGCCCTAACAGCCTGCGGCCTTGGGCGCCACATGGCGGTTGACTGGACATGGGCGCCTTAGCAACCGCGCGAGTTGATAAAGGAGTGGCATCCGCCTAGGCCCTGCTTCTTTCTTTCTCCGGTTGTTGCTCAGATCCCCTTTCTTGCGCCTCTCCTTCCTTCCTCCGAGATTTCCAGATCTGCTCTGAGCGCGCGACCTAGGGAGCCATGGCGCCTCGTCAGCCCCCGGCTGCAGCTTGGTACTCGTCTACCCTGGACTCGCTGAACGTGTCGGAGGCAGGCCTTGCCCGGTTGCGCCGGATGGCGACGGCGTGGGGCATCGACGGGGCGAAGGTGTTTAAGGCCAGCTCCGCCTCCCCTGAGGGTCAAAGGAGCACCTTCTATCCGCTCTTTGTAAGTGCCATTGTTGCTGACCTGGTGCCTCCCTTCTCCGAGTTCTTCTTCTCTGTCCTCCGCCATTACAAGCTACAGGCTCTGCATCTCCATCCCAACTCCGTCCTTCTCCTGGCAATCTTTGCTTATTATTGCGAAGCACATGTTGGGGTGCAGCCCTAAGTGGCCTTACTGCGCCACTACTTCTACCTCCGGACCTCTTGTGGGACTGCTTCCGCGTGCGCAAGCTTCGTCGCGTACGGCGGCGCCATTGCCATCTCGAACTCTGGGAAGTGGATTGAGGGCTTCAGGAGCAAGTGGATCTTGGTGGACGCTGGGCGCATCCACCCTCGGCTGATCCTGCCCACGGAGCAGCCCACGAGCTCCAGCGACTGGGGTCGAGCAAAGCTCGCGGATCCCCGCGCGAAGATGGTGTTGGAGAAGATGGACGCGGATCTGAGGCCGACCGACATGGTGGCGGCGAAGCTGACCGGCGCGTCGCTGCTGAGGGAGTTCCTGGAGCACCAGCTGGCTCTGCTTCGGCAGTACCCGCTTCCAATGTAGAGGCCCCATCCGAGCCCCGCGGCCTTGGCCGATGGAGACCTGGCTGCGGTTCTCCAATCTCTGGTCGGGGGCAATGTGGCGAGGCTGGAGGGCGCTCCTACGCCCTTGTTCCTTCGCAACGACTGGGAGCGGGTGGTGAAGTCCATGCCCGTCTTCAACGGGGATGGGCCAGTGCCCCTGGAAGCTCCCGAGGAACCGGTGGACGTGCCCTCCGGCGACTCCAGCGAAGAGGAAGAAGGAGGGGAGCGAGGAAAAGGGCCTGACTCCGAGGCGACTGACGGAGAGTCGAGGGCTCCCCTCCCCCGGTGCAGGTCCCGCATTCTCCGCCTCTCTCCGAACGATGACGACGAGGATGACAACGAAGACGACGACGAGCAGGACAGCGGGAGCTCGCCCCCGATCCCGAAGAAGGACAGGACCGGGCTGATCTCCCGCGGGTCTCCCCCGGCCCCGGGGCAAACCGCAGATGCACCTTCTGCCTCCAAGCTTCCTAAGGTTGACCCTTCCAGCCGGCTTTCAGGCTTCAAATTTGGCCGGAGGCCGCTTGAGCTCACTGGCGATGACCCGTAAGCATTCGATTCTTGTCTTTATCTCTTGCTCTGCTTCTGAGGCTTGACGTCCGCATCTTTGGATAGGTTGGCGCCCGCAGCAAAGAAGCCGAAGGGGGCTCCCGAGGTTCCATCCGTGGCGGCGCTTCTGCCCGTGAAGGAGAGTGACTGTGACACACTGGCTTCTCCTTCCCGGTCGTCCTCGCGAGGTTTAGCTGAGCCGGCTGGGGCGAGCTCAGCCCCCATGGCCCAAGTGGCTCCCGAGGTGCTCTTGCCTGCCGCCGCCACTACAGCTGTCGGGGCACGGCAGACTCTGCCTCAGGATGCTGCGGCTGCGCTGCCGCCTTCTCCTCCTACTCCACTGGCCGTTGTCTCTCCGACTCCTTCTGCCGTTCTGGATCATGTTGTTGCTGAGCTGGACCGACTGCGGCAGGATCTTCTTGACGCCGACCCCCGCTTGATGGCCGGGCGTTTGGAGCTGGCTTCTGGATGGGTTCACTCCGACGCCTCGATTCGGGCGGCGCTGGTCCAGGCCTCGACGGCATGCGACGAGGAGAAGCAGGCCGTCCTGGAGGTGAAGGCTGCTCATGATGTAGCCCTGGGGGAGGTGGTCGATGTCCGCGGTCGCTGCAAGGCGCTGGAGGACGAGCTGCAAGGCCTGCAGGATCAGCTCGCGAAAAAGGTCCGCCTTTGCCAAGAGCAGGAAGAAGGCGAGAAGGCTCGCGAGGTATCCATCGAGGGCCGGGAGACCAAGCTCAGGAAGCGCCGTGACCGCCTAGGCGCGCTGGAGCAGGAGTTGGGGGCGAGGAAGGCCGAGCTGGACGGCAAGGCCCTGGTTCTTGCTGAGGACCGCGCGGCCTTCACGGAGTTGGAGGCGAAGGCTCGCTCCTCGCTGAGGACGCTTTACGACAGCGGCCTGGAGAGCCCGCTGGCTGGCGCCGAGGACGGCCCTGCCAAGCTGCTTCCCTTCCTGGTTCACGCTCTTGAAGATGTCGCCCTTGGCCTTGGCCCCACGGCCGAGGCCGAGGCGCGTGTCTTGTCTTCTGCAGCACTGATGCGGGTCCTCACCCACATCCACCTTTGCGATCCCGGTGTCGACCTCGACAGCCTGCTGGAGCCAGTGAGTGGTGAGCGTGCCGCTGCCGCTGCCGAGGCCGTGAAGGGTCGCGCGGAGGCTCTGCTGGGGAAGTTCCGGGCCTTCAGCACCAAGCCGGAGCAAGGCGCTGCCGACCCCGCTGCTCCGTGAGGCGAACCCGCTCTGCGCTGCTCCCCCGCCGCCAAGTGACTCCGTCGTGGCTCCTGTCCTGCTTTTCATTCCTGCACACGTATCATGCCTCGGGGAGGCATTTAAACTTGCGTTTGGCATTGAAATAACAGTGTGGACTGTAATATTTGCTTTTGAATTCCTTGAAATTAGCGCTTTTCCTTCCTACTTGCTTATGTTCTACGCCGGCAGAGCCCGGCCCCGCGCTTACCTCACCCAGCAATAGTCCTGACCAGAAACTAGGACGGGACCAAGGAGTGAGGGGCTACGTGACAAGTTAGGCTCCTGAGTCGCGATGCTCAGGAGTCCCCCTTGGCGCACAAATAGCAAGTAGGGAGGTGTGATGCGGGTGGATCTACCGTTCTACGTCTGCAGAGCCCGGCCGCGCGCGTGCCTCACCCAGCGATGGTCCCGACCGGAAACCAGGACGAGGCCACGGAGTGAGGGGCTACATGACCAGTTAGGCTCCTGAGTCACGATGCTCAGGAGTCCCCCTTGACGCACGAACTGCAAGTAGGGAGGTATGATGTGGGTGGATCCACCGTTCTACGTCTGCAGAGCCCGGCCCCGTGCATACCTCACCCAGCAATGGTCCCGACCGGAAACCAGGACGGGGCCACGGAGTGAGGGGCTACGTGACCAGTTAGGCTCCTGAGTCGCGATGCTCAGGAGTCCCCCTTGACGCTCAAACGGCCTTCGTACCTTGGCTCCGCTCGGGGAGAGACGCGCGACGAACCAGGCCCGGGGGGACCTGGCTGGGCGGCGTGCGTCTGGGTGTGACCCAGGCACAGCCCCCATGCCCAGCTCCCTCGCGCGGCACTCCCGAGGGGAGGCGTTACGATGAGGCTAGACACTGAGCTCTGGGCTCCCTGATGTTGATGCGGCCCGGGGGCCACCCTCAGTTGTTTATCACCAGCGCGGAGCATAGTGCTACCGTATGTGTACGGGCATAGCCGCTCCTCGGCAGTGTCGTCAGCCAGCACGGAGCATGGTGCTTCCACTGGTACGTGGGAGGGGGGCCCCTCCGGGAGGAGCCCCCGGGGCGTGTACAGCCCCGCCCTGACACGTGGCTGGCACGGTAGGGCCTGGCGAGGTGTATCTGGGCACCCGTGAGCCAGCGCGGGACTCACGGGGCCCTACCTCTAGGCGGGTTGCGCCTGGCACTGGGCCTTATCTTGTGATGTGTCCCTGCAAATTTGGTTAGATGTCGGCACTCTACGTCCTCGGGTCCCAGCCCTCGAGCTGGTCTCAGCCGTCGCTGGTATGCCAGGTCGCGATGCCATGGACAAGGCCAAAGGGTGAGGGCTGGAGAGCCAGTAAGAGCCCTGAGTCGCAATGCTCAGGTGCCCCCCCTTTAATGTACAAGTGGTCGGCATGGAGGAGAAGAGGTGCCGTGGACCGGCATCAAATAATCAAGCATGGTGGGTCTAACGCATAATCGGAAATAAACGCAAATGGGATACATGCCACTGGGCCTGGCCCGAGCGGCTTGGGGATCATGCAGCCTGAGGGGTGCCCCCAACAAGGTAAGCTAACAACATGGAATAAAGGGATACACGCCGCAGGGACGGACCCACGCGGCCTGGGAATAATGCAGCCCTAGGGGCGCTCCCAGCTGGAAGTCGAAAGATGTCACCTGATGATGTTAAGGATGAAGGGGTGTTGGTGTAGCAGGCTTGGTGGGCTGCGGGAGCCGATCCTCACGAGCCCCCAGGCCCAGGGGCCTCGGGAGGCTCCAGAGGCGCTGGCGGCTCCTCGTGGGCCATCTCCATCTCTGCCAGGGCTGTGGAATGCCTGGCCTCTCGTGCCTCCGTGATGCCCCTCATGAGACGCTGATACGCGTCAGCTGCGTTCGGCAAGCCGTAAGGCATGCGAACGTAGCTGTGGGGTGGACCTCCGCAGCGCCCCACTCGCGAGGGCCAGAGGTGCTCCAGAGAGGCGACTCGGTTGAGCCTTGGTATGTCGATGCAGACGCGCAGCCCACCATCCTCGCCTAGATGGGGGGCCACTGCTGGCAAGCGGCGGCTGCCTTTCATGACTCCTAACTCCTGTAGCTCCTGAATGGCCTTGCTGACGAACTCCTGAGGATCTGGGTCTCCTTGCCTTGCTCCTTCTCGAGGGAAACATGCTTCAAAACACGCCTCCATGTGGTGCCCAAGCGCCTCCCTCGTGACCCTAGCCAGGTCGGTGGCCCTCTAGGGGAGAGCCCCCGAGCCCTGCCTAAGAAGGGCGCCAGGCGCGCTTTCCTATGCGATGGAGGGAGGCTACCCCTGGGCAGGCTAGGGCCCAGAGGGGGCTGCCTCCTGAGTGGTCGGGCCGGACGATGTCTTCTTCTTCTTGGGGGTGGTCTCGGGAGGCCTCCTGTTTCCACGATCCGGGTCTTCCAGTGACGCGGCCTGAAAGGCTCGTTCCAGGGAACACACCGCGTCCTTCTCTTCAAAGGGCACCGTGATGACTCCGCCGCTTCCTGGCATCTTGAGGACGTTGTAGCCGTGGTGAGTTACGGCCATGAACTTGGCCAGCGCTGGGTACCCAAGGATGGCGTTCTACGGCAAGAGAATGTGAGCGACGTCGAAGTCGATGAGCTCGGTGCGGTAGTTGTCGCATGCCCCGAAGGTGACAGGGAGGCGGACCTGCCCAATCGGGACCGTGGAGCCGTCAGTGATACCGGAGAAGGGCTTGGTTGGCTGAAGCTGGTTGTAGGGCACTTGGAGGTTGTCGAACGTCTCCACGGACAGGACGTTGAGCCCTGCCCCTCCATCGATGAGGGTCTTGGTGACCACCACGTTGCTGATGATCGGGGAACAAAGAATCGGGAGGACTCCGGCAGTAGCCGCACACTTGAGCTGATCTGCTGAGCTGAACGTGATGGCGCACGCCGACCACCTGAGGGGGCGCGTGGCTTCGAGCCTGGGGAGGACTGCATTCACCTCGCGGGCGAACTGCTTGAAGATGCGTTGAGAGGCTGAGGCTTGTGCTCTGCCCAAGATGCAGGCGATCGCACGCGGCTCCTGGAAGCCCCCATCCTCCTCGTCCTGGTGGTGGTGCTCGTTTCTCCTTGGCTGCGGCGGTAGCGGTGGGAGGCCTGCGTTGCCTTGCGGGCGATCCTCGCGAGGCTGATCCCTCCAGTCTCCCTCGCGAGGCTGATCCCTCCATCCTCTCTCGCGAGGCGGGTCTTGCCAGCGATCCTCGCGAGGTTGGTCGCGCCACCCTTGGCGCGGCCCACGGTCTTCCCAGCGTCCTACGTTTCTTCCTCCTCCTCGACTATAGCCCCGGTCACTGCGGTCGGGGCGACGGCCGATCCTTCCTTCTCGCACGGCTCGGAGTTCTTGACATTCATTGGTGTTGTGGGTGTGGAGGTCGTGGTACACACAGTACCAGCTACCCTTGGAGGGTTCGGGCTGATCTCTGCCCCACTTGGTGTCTGGTTCTGCCGCGAGCACCGCAGCCCCCTTGCGCTTCACGTCCTTGGCCTTGGGCTTCTTCTCTTCTGGGTCCGCGACAGGCAGCTCGAGGAGGGAGAGACGCCCTTCCTCAGCCCTGGAGCACTTGTTTGCCAAGTTGAACAGCTCCAAGGAAGTGCACAGGTCTTCATGCATCGCCAGCTCCTCCTTCATCTTGACGTCGCGCACGCTGTCGGAGAAGGCCGAGATGATGGCCTCCTCAGTCACCTTGGGAATCTTGAGGCATGCGTTGTTGAAGCGCTGGATGTACTTCTGCAGGGTTCCCCCGGGCTGTTGCTTGATGCGGCGCATGTCGCTCACGGCGGGTGGTCGGTCGCGAGTGCCTTGGAAGTTGGCGATGAAGCGGGTGCGCATCTCCTCCCAGGAGGAGATTGTGCCTGGAGCCAGGTTCAGGAGCCAGGTGCGGGCCCCGTCCTTGAGTGCCATGGAGAACCAGTTCGCCATGACCTTCTCGTCTCCGTTGGCAGCTTCGACGCCTAGCTCGTAGAGCTGGAGGAACTCTGCAGGGTCAGTCGTGCCATCGTAGCAAGGAGGCAGGTCTGGCTTGAACTTGCCGGGCCATGCTACGCTGCGTAGTTCGATGGTGAAGACGCGGCAGCCTGCTGTGGCCACGGGAGGCCTTGGGTGACGGAGAGCCTGGTCTTTCATGTCCCCACGCGCTGCAGCTGGGAGCAGCGCGGGGTCTTGACGCGCGGGAGCAGGAGCATGGTCGCGACGTGCTGGAGCAGGGAGCGCCCGGGCAGCTTCTTGCGGGCGAGGGACTTCCTGGCAGCTCTGCTCTTGCCACGCTGGCGCCTGACGGAGCGGGTTCCGCCCAGGGGCCACGCGCCTTGGGGCCATGGCGTCTTCTTGAGGAGGAGGCGGCCGAGGCACCGCCGAAGCCTTGTCGCCCGCGCGGGGCGTGGTGCGGTGCAGTGGAATAGACGGCGCAGGAGAGCCCCCTGCGGCGCGAATGAGCTCGGCAACGCGGTCGAGCCATTCTTCGTAGACGTCATTGACGGGACGGTAGCGCAGGAGCTCGTTTGCTGCGATGAGTGTAGCTCGAGCCTCCATGGGTGCGCGGAGCGCGCGGGACAAAGAATTAGCTGGGGTGAGCGAGGGAGTTGCGGTGCGGCCGTCTTGCCGCACGGACGGATGCTGGGACGACGCTTGCCGCTCGTCCCCCGCCGGGCCGGTGGCGGCGTTGACGGTAGGTGACGGGGAACGGCGTGGATGCCCGCCGACAGGGGCCGTCTGGGCGACGCGGGAAGCGAGTGCGGCCCGGCGCTCGGCGCGGGCCTGAAAAGCGTCAGACATGGGCGTGACGGTCGAAGGAGAACGGGGCGGTGGAAGACGAATTCCGGCGCACCCCTACCTGGTGCGCCAAATGTCGGATTTCGGGTTCCGGCAGACCCTTGAGGTTCGAACACTGGGGTGCGTGCGAAGATTTCGCCCCCTACCTACCTGCACCCCTCTGCCATCTAGGATCTAAACTAAGGAAAGAACAACACAAGAGACACAGGGTTTATACTGGTTCGGGCCACCGTTGTGGTGTAATACCCTACTCCAGTGTGTGGTGTGGTGGATTGCCTCTTGGGCTGATGATGATGAACAATACAAGGAAGAACAGCCTCGCGAGGGTCTGTTCCTGGCTGGGGCGATGAACTGCTCGGAGGAGTTCAGTCACCTTTTTCTCTCTCTCTCTCTTCTTTCCTCCAACTGACCGACCCTGATTTCGACCCCAGCTTGTTTCTGGGTTGGCTGATTCTCGATCCTCCCTACCCTGAGGGTGGCTAGTCCTATTTATAGAGGCCCTAGTCCTCTCCCCAAATATTGAGTGGGAAGGGAGCCAACAATGGCGGGCTAATTTGAAGGGGGACGGCAAGTATCAGCTATCCTGACAAAAGTAGTCTTCGCCTATGCAAAGCTCTGGTGATGATGCCGTCTTGGGCTCCATGGTGACCTCCGTCTCGTAGTCCTCCTGGTCTTGGTCTCGTTGCACCGAAATGGCAACCTTTGCATGATGCCTCAGTACTCCGCGGCTGCGCTTGCCCCCTTTGCACCAAAGAGGGAAGAAGGACGCTGCGCGGGCTGGCACCCGCCTAGCGCCCTGAATCGTCATGGCTTGCATCACGGGCACCTCGTGAGGTACCCCGCCTTGATCTCTCCGCCCCCTCGTGAGCCAGCCTGATGAGGCCGTGCCTGAGGAAGCTCCGCGTCGTCCGCCCCGCGAGGCTTGGCCCCTCGCGAGGGTCTTGGGTTTGTGTTGGTGAAGACGGGCCGTGCTAGGCCCCCCTTTGAGCCACGCCGCAGGCCGCAGGCAGGCAAGTCTAGGGACCCCCGTTCCAAGAACGCCGACACACTTCCTTGCTAAGTTTGAGCCATCCTTATCTAAACCATTGTCTTGTTTTCTCCTAGGATGGTCAACACCCGCAGCAACCTTGTTGCCCCGGAGCAGGGGGGAGCCAGTGCAGCCAGGGGTGAAAATCTGCCTCACCCGCCTTCCCTGGCCGAAGGTGATGCTGGAGGCGGAAAGAAACAAGCGTGAGACTAACCGCCTGCTGGAGCGGATTGAGCAGAACACTGCACGCCATCAGCATAATGACTTGGTGTCAATCAATGACTTTATCAAGCTGTACCCACCAAAGTTTAACCATTCCGTCGAGCTCCTCGATGCGGATGACTGGCTTCGCAGCATCACCTACAAGCTACATTCTGCCAACGTAGCCGAAGCTGATAAAGTTACTTACGGTGCCTACCATCTCGAAGGCCCTGCTAGCCTCTGGTGGGAAAACTTCGAAGCTATGCGCCCGGTCGGCCAAATTACTACTTGGGCTGAATTCAGTGAGGCTTTCCGTTATGCCCCTGAAGGTCTCATAGATCGCAAGAGGGAGGAGTTCTGCAATTGCACCCAAGGAAGATTGACTGTGGATGCATATAGTCGTGAATTTGGGAATCTGGCACGTTATGCCCCTGAAGAGGTATCTACTAACGCTAAGAAGCAGGCAAGGTTCCGCAAGGGACTTAGCCCTGAGCTTCGCCGCGATCTTCGTCTGCATGAGTGCACCTCCTTCCAGAAGTTGGTCAATAAAGCCATCAGTGCTGAGACAGGCCAGACTGATTATGACGCTTCATGCAAGCACTCCCGTGATTTTGGCTCTTCATCTGGCTCTGGAGCTCAGAAGCGCCGGGTGTGGATCCCAAGCACGGCACTGCCACCCAGGTTCATCCCGAGGCCATCCTTTGAGGCGCCTCGTCCCAACCAGCAATTTGCACCGCCCAAGTCCTATGGTGGCCCCGCTACTAATGCTGCTCCACGCCCCAATGTGGTGACATGTTTAAGTGTGGATAGTCGGGTCACTATAGCCGAGAGTGTCCCCAGAACAACCCCAATCAGACTGGAAAGTCTGTTGGCCGTGGTAAGCCAGCGGGAAAGACATTCTACGCCAAGCCAGTCACTACACGTGGCCATGTCAACTATGTTTCAGCCGAGGAGGCTCATGAGGATCCTAACGTCGTCCTTGGTACGCTCCTTGTTAATTGCCATCCGACATCTATTCTTTTCGATACTTGAGCATCTCATTCATTCATATCCGAGAGCTATGCTCGATTGCATAACACGACATTCTGTGACATGCCCTCTACCATGGAAATTCAAACCCCTGGCTCTAGATGGCAAACCTCTAGAGTAATCCATGGGAACGAAATTCTTGTCGATAGATTTGTCTTCCTTGCATCCTTAATAGCTCTCAAGTCCTCGGACATAAACATCATCTTGGGTATGGACTGGATGTCAGCTCATTATGCTAAGATTGATTGTGCCACTAGAACCGTTCAACATACTCATCCATCGGGCAAGACAGCCAATGTCTTAACTCGCGTGACCAAGCGCCAACTTTACTCCCTAAATGCCAACCCCCTTCTAGACCTTGAGGATGTTCCGGTAGTCCGAGACTTTCCCGATGTCTTTCCAGAAGAACTGCCAGGTGTTCCACCTGACAGGGATGTCGAGTTTGTGATAGACCTTGTTCCAGGAACCGTTCCAATTTCTAGAAGACCCTACAAGATGGCACCCTTAGAACTAGCCGAGCTTAAAAACCAACTCGATGAGTCCTTGAAAAAGGGTTTCATCCATCCTAGTTCCTCTCCTTGGGCTTGCCCCGTCCTCTTTGTCAAGAAGAAGGATGGAACGGATCGAATGGTTGTAGATTACTGACCTGTCAACCTAGTCACCATCAAGAACAAGTATCCACTTCCTAGAATCAACGATCTGTGTGATCAGCTCGCTGGATCCTCAGTCTTTTCCAAGATGGATTTGAGGTTAGGCTACCATCAGATCAAAATCAGAAATGGGGACATTCCCAAAATGGCCTTTGTTACTCGGTATGGCCAATACGAGTACACCGTTATGTCCTTCGGGTTAACCAATGCCCCAGCTACCTTCTCTCGGTTAATGAACAAGGTCCTCATGGAGTATTTGGATAAATTCATCGTAGTATACCTCGATGACATACTCATCTACTCCAAGAATGAAGAGGAACATGCCGAACATCTAAGGCTGGTATTAATGAAACTCCACCTGAGACGGTCAAGCAAGTTTGGAGCTTCCTTGGCTTAGCGAGCTATTGCCATCGCTTCATCAAGAATTTCTCCAAGGTTCCTAAACCTCTAACTGAACTCCTCGAGAAAGATAAAAAGTTCGAGTGGACTCCACAATGCGAGTTCAGCTTCCAGGAACTGAAAAGACGCCTGACATCTGCTCCCATACTGGTACCACCAGATTTCTCCAAGGACTTTGTTATCTATTGCGACGCCTCGCGACAAGGACTAGGTTGCATACTCATGCAGGATCGTTAGGTAATTGCCTATGCTTCACGGCAATTACAACCACATGAGGAAAATTATCCCACACAGGATCTAGAGCTTGCAGCTGTAGTCCATGCACTTAAAACTTGGCGACATTACCTCCTCGGTAATCGTTGCGATATCTTCAACGATCACCAAAGTTTGAAATATATCTTCACCCAACTAGATTTGAATCTCAGGCAAAGACGTTGGGTCGAGTTGATCTCGGATTACGACTTAGGAATAACTTACACCCCGGGCAAAGCCAATGTCATGGCTGATGCGCTAAGTCGTAAGTCCTATTGTAACAACCTGATGTTACAACAAAGTCAACCACTTCTCCATGAGGAATTTCGTAAGCTTAATATTCACATTGTTCCTCGAGGATTCCTATCCACCCTGGTGGCGAAACCTACCCTTACGGATCAGATCATCAAGGCACAGAAGGTAGATCCGGGAATCTCACGTATTAAGAGAAGCATTAAGAAAGGAGTCACAAATTGTTTCTCCATTGATGATCAAGGTGTTGTATACTTTGGTAATCGTCTAGTGGTTCCAAAGGCACGAAACTTGAGGTGGCTGATCCTTAAGGAAGCTCATGAATCCCCTCTCACCATTCATCCCGGTAGTACTAAAATGTATCAAGACCTACGCCAGAGGTTTTGGTGGACTAGGATGAAGAGAGAAATCGCTCAATACATTGGTAATTGCGATGTTTGTCGTCGTGTTAAGGCAGAGCATCAACGGCCTGCTGGCACCCTTCAACCTTTGGCTATTCCTGAGTGGAAATGGGATAAAATCAGTATGGATTTCATTACTGGGTTTCCAAGGACCAAGAGAGGGAATAATGCCATCTTTGTCGTGATCCACCATCTTTCCAAGGTAGCCCATTTCCTACCTATTCGTGATAGTATCACCGCTAGCCAGCTAGCTAACTTGTACATCTCCCGAATAGTGTCTCTTCATGGTGTTCCATTGGAAATTAACTCAGACCATGGGAGTCTCTTCACCTCTTGATTTTGGGAAAATTTCCAAAATGCTATGGGAACTTGTCTCTCTTTTAGCACCACCTTCCACCCTCAATCAAGTGGTCAAGTAGAACGAGTCAATCAAATTCTGGAAGATATGCTCCGAGCCTCTATCTTCTCATTCGGAATGGGTTGGGAGAAGTGCCTTCCATTCGCGGAGTTTGCTTACAACAATAGTTATCAAGCTAGTTTGGGCAAGGCTCCTTTCAAAGTTCTCTATGGACGAAAATGTCGAACACCTCTTAACTGGTCAGAAACCGGGGAAAGACAACTCTTTGGCCCAGATATGATTCAGGAAGCAGAAGAACAGGTTCGCGTTATTCGTGAGAAATTGAAAACAGCCCAATCTCGTCAAAAGAGTCAATATGATCGTAAACATAAGCCTATGACTTATGAAGTCGGCGAGAAGGCCTACCTTCGGGTTACTCCGTTAAAGGGAACCCATCGTTTCGGTATCAAAGGCAAATTGGCTCCTCGTTACATTGGACCTTTTTGCATTCTTGCCAAACGAGGAGAAGTTGCCTACCAATTGGAACTACCTTCGCATCTTTCCAGAGTTCATGATGTCTTCCACGTTTCTCAACTCAGGCATTGCTTCGCGGATCCTATCCGTGGAGTGGACCACGAGACGCTTGATCTACAAGATAACCTCTCATATCGGGATATCCTGTTCGTATCCTTGATCAAGCCGAGCGTACCACTCAACATCATAATATCAAGTTTCTCAAGGTTCAATGGTCACACCATTCCGAGAAAGAAGCCACTTGGGAAAGGGAGGATCATCTTCGACTCGAGTACCCCACCTTCTTTCCGGAGGATCCTAAATCTCGGGACGAGATTCTTTTGAGTGGGGGTGAGTTGTCACACCCTAGTTAGTTCAAGCATTAGAGTGTGCATCATGTTTAAATTCCTTTTAAATTTGAAATGGGGAAGACAGAACCCCCAGCACCCCCCTGGAACAACTAGGGTTTACTAAAAACTTTTCCAATGAACCTGAAATGCCCTTGTAAAAAGCCTACCCTTTTTTTTGGGGTTAAAACCTTTGACAAAAATGGTGCACATTTTTCTAGGACATCAAAGGTCATTGGATTAATCCTTATGGTATTTCAATTTGGGCATTTAAATGCTATAAAATATTTTAAATGCTCAAATAATCAGAAACTAAAATGTTTGCTGTTGGATATATTCTAAGCAGTGGCCATAATTAATTTTATGATTTATGGTAATGCCCTGGTATTTTTAATAAAGCCCAACAGTTGCAGAAAAATAGAAAAAGAATACAAATAAGAAAAAGAGAGAGGGAGAAACCCACCTGGGCCTCACCTGTGCTGGCCCAGCCCACCTGGCCTGTGCCAGTCGTCACCCACCTCTGCCAGTAGGCAGAGGCGTGTCGCCGGCGCGTGCACCCGCGGCCACCTCCTGCTTCCACCTCCTGCTGCCTCCTCGTCCCCATCCGAGCGCCACGGAGACGCCCAACACCTCCCTGCACTCCTCCCCTCTCTCCCCCTCATCTCCCTCACCCTCTCCCGCGATGGCCGAGCGCGATCCTCACTGCCGTTCGCCGTAGTTGTCACCAGAGCCACCCCCTCGTCTCTCCGACAAGCCCATTAGCTCCGTGCTGCCGTCCTCGACCTCCTCGTCGACTGACGCGACGCCGGACGCCTCCAAGCACCTCCCCGACGCCTTCTTCTTCCTCGGTCTGCCGAGATCGCCGGCAACGCCCCGACGACGTCCGACCTCCCCCGAGCCCGCTGAGACGCGTTCTGCAACCGCCGTGAGCTCCTCTACCGAACCCCCCTCTTCTCTGCTTCGTTTGCTCGCCGTAGACGTCGCCTCCTTGCTCACCGTAGCACGCCGCCTCGCAGTCACCGCACCTCGCAGCGCCTCGCTAGCGCGTCCGTTTCCCCACTAGCTCGCTGCAGCAGCAAAACCACCAACGGCCGAGCTCCGGCCGCCGTCCGGCTCGACGCCGTCGTCGTTCCCGGCCACCCCAGCACCAACCAATGCCACCATTGGATGCGCCACACCGCTAGCTACCCGTAGCACCCACCCGCGCATCAAACCATGGCCGGAGCAGCGTTTCCGACGCTCTCCGCCATCTCGGCCTCGCCGGCGACTCAACGCCGGCGGGATTAACCCCGCTGACCAGGGGTTTGACCCCAGTTTGACCCCGCCCGAGTCATTGATAGGTGGGGCTGGCTCCTAACTTAATTAGATTAGTTTTAATTAGAGCTAATCACTCTATTAGAGGTTAATGACCTCGTTAACTAACTCTCTCTCACTGACATGTGGGCCCAGGGCCTAACTAACCTAGTTTAGTGCTAACTAATCACTAACTAACTCTGTTAGTTATCTGAGAGACTGACAGATGGGGCCCACCAGTCAGGCTTGACCTGGGCTGGCGCCTTTGACCCGCTGACGTCACAGTGACGCAGTGCTGATGCATTAATTCAATTACTGGATTTATTCTTTAACAGGAAATTCCAGAAAATAGTCAAAACTTCTAAAAATCATAGAAAATCAACCATAGCTCCAAATGCAAAGATTTATATATGAAAAATGATCAGAAAAATTCAATCTATCCATCTGTAATGGTTTCATGCATGACAAAACAAGTTAACCTTGCTGTTTAAGCAGAATAAGGTAATGCACTAATAAGGCCATGTTTAATGAGCTAATATTTGAATCTTGATTCAAATGAGTTCATCCCCTTCTGTTTTAGCTTGCATTAGGCCAAGACACTTTCATATTGCCATGTCATAGCATGCATCATATTGTTGCATATTGCCATGTGTTGATTATGTTCGGTGTGTCTTTCGTGGTAGGTTCTGCCTCCGAGGATAACCCCGAGTATCCGTCTGAAGGGCAGTACCCTACTACCTCTACAACAGGCAAGCAAACCATCGATCATTCTGATACAACCCATGTTCTCGCTTCTTCTCTTGTTTACTGCATTAAGACAACGCGATTCAAACTGCTGTGTGCTACGGTAGTTGAACCGTTATCCTCTGCATGACCTGTCATTGCCATAGTAACTAGATGAAACCCACTAGCATGTGTAGGAGTTGATTGAGCCATGTATGTGATTCCTAACTTGCTATGCCTGCTATGCTTAGAGTTGTGTCAGGTCTGGTTCATCTGGGTGATGGGCTAGAGTGAAATGCTTATGTCGGTAATGTGAGGGATGTGTTGAACATGTTTTGGTAAAGGTGTCGATGAGAGGCCATGTAGAGTACATGGTGGGTTATTTCATTGATACCGTCCATAAGAACTGAGATATGTATGTGTGATTTAAGACGCAGCTACTACCGTACATTGGTCCCGAAACCAATGGACCCTCTCGGCTTCTTAAATACCCTAGTACTCTGTCCAGGAGTTGCAAATAGTTTCTGGTGTTTGTAGGTTATGTGTTGGCAGCCGTGCGTAGCGCTGACCCTAGGGGTGGGCTATGTTGCGGTAGATACACCGTGGTCGGGTATGCCGGGCGCCCGTTTGGCGTCTCAGGACCCTGTTCACAATGTTTGGGGCCGTATGTGGAAACCTCGGCCGGACTCCCTGCGGATGGAACCTAGATAGGCGATAAACCTGGACTAGAGACTTAAGTGTTTAGGTAGGCCGTGGCCGACACCCTCGCTGGGCTTCCGCTTGAAGGTTGCCGAGTACATGTCGTGTAAACCGCGGTAAGTGGTGAAAGCGTGTATGAAGAAGTATACCCCTGCAGGGTTAACATCATCTATTCAAATAGCCGTGTCCGCGGTAAAGGACTACTTGGTTGCCTATACAGTTCATAGACAAGTTAATGGATACTACTAAAAGACTCAAGATAAGTGTGAGTACCGAGGATGGCCCTCTCGTAGGATGACGAGAGAGAATCCCCGGTGGAGTATTGTGTTGGTGAGTAGTGGACTCGTGTGCGAAAACTATTTTACTAGTGGAGTTCCGTAGGATAGCTTAGCCAAGAGTCAAAGCTGGCTTGCTGCAATAACCCCACCACCTTCTTGAGAATGAGCATGTATAGTAGGTTCTGATGTAAGACTTGTTGAGTACCTTTGTACTCATGTTTGCTTAATTACTGTTTTCAGACGACAACATCGCCCCCTCCGATGGGTTCTATGTAGACCTTGACGTCGACGAGTGACTAGCCACCCAGGTGGTGATCCTGGGCATGGAGGGCCCTATGTAGATAGACAGGCTTTGAGAAGCCTTCTTTCTTTCTAGTGTCTGTACTCAGACTAGTTGCTTCCACATGTGCTTGTATGATTGTATGACTTGAGTGTCGGGTCACGTGACCCCTATCTGTATGAACATGTTATGTATGGCTCTCTGGAGCCTTTAAATAAAGTACTTGAGTTGTAGAGTTTTGTTGTGATGCCATGTTGTATGTACTCATATCGGGCATATTGCATGTATGATTGAAATGCTTGGTATGAGTGGGATCCGACAATCTAGTTGTTTATCCTTGGCAACCTTTCTTATGGGGAAATGTAGTCTAGTGTTCCTCGAGCCATAGTAGTCCGCTATAGCCCAGTTCACCGGAGTCCTGCTAGCCCAGCACTACTGCT
This sequence comes from Triticum dicoccoides, assembly GCF_002162155.2. Lineage (NCBI taxonomy): Eukaryota > Viridiplantae > Streptophyta > Magnoliopsida > Poales > Poaceae > Triticum > Triticum dicoccoides. The sequence continues at coordinate 267,647,065 of NC_041382.1, read as the reverse complement.
CAGGACAACTGACTGGCCGACATGTGTTTCACGTCGTTCCTATGTTTGTCCCTTCGGGGAAATGTCACGCGGTGACATCCGGAGTCCTGCCTAGCCTCCTACAGCCCGGGTTCCCCGGAGTCCTGTTAGCCCAGTGCTACAGCCCGGAATCACTCGCTGATGACCGACATGCTCGATGTGATTCATGTATGCCTGTCTCCATAGGTCTGTGCCGCTTTGGGTTCACGACTAGCCATGTCGGCCCGGGTTCTCTGTCATATGGATGCTAGCGACACTATCATATACGTGAGCCAAAAGGCGCAAACGGCCCCGGGCCATGGTAAGGCGACACCCGTGGGATACCGTGCGTGAGGCCGCAAAGTGATATGAGGTGTTACCGGCTAGACCGATGTGACTTGGAATCGGGGTCCTAACACTTTACCATGTTCCTAGCAACAAAGTCTTTCTTATCATAACGTTGATTCTTTAATTGTGGGTTATCAAGATCAACAACAGGTTCAATTTCTATATCATTATCATTACTAGGTGAGCATCATCATGAACATTATTATTAACATTATCACTAGTTTTAGGTTCATTATCAGATTCTGTTTCAGCATCAGAAATAGAAATATCATTTGGATTCTCAGGTGTTTCAACAATAGGATCACTAGAAGCATGCAAAGTCATATCATTGTTCTTTTTCTTCTTTTTAGAAGAACTAGGTGCATCTATATTATTTCTCTGAGAATCTTGCTCAATTCTTTTAGGATTGCCTTCAGGATACAAAGGTTCCTAAGTCATTCTACCACCTCTAGTCATAACTCTAACAGCATTATCATTATCCTTACTATTGAATTCATTGAGAAAATCATTTTGAGCTTTAAGTACTTGTTCTACTTGAGTGGTAACCATAGAATCATGTTTACTAATAAGTTTAAGTTCCCCTTTGACATTAGCCATATAATCACCCAAGTGTTCAAGCATATTTGAATTGTATTTTAATTGTCTACCAAAATAAGCATTAAAATCTTCTTCCTTAGCCATAAATTTATCAAACTCATCTAAGCATGGGCTGGCAAACTTAGTAAATGGGATTTTAGCTTTATCATATCTATAGAGAGAATTTACCTTTACTACCTGTGTTGGGTTATCAAGACCATGAGTTTCTTCAATAGGTAAAGGATTAATATCATATGTTTCTTCGACAGGTGGTAAATTAAGACCATGTATTTCTTCAATAGGAGGTAAATTCTTAACATCTTCAGCTTTAATACCTTCTTCTTTCATAGATTTCTTTGCCTCTTGCATATCTTCAGGACTGAGAAATAGAATACCCCTCTTCTTCGGAGTTGGTTTAGGAATAGGCTCAGGAACTGGCTCCGGAGGTGTCCAATTATTTTCATTTGTCAACATATTATTCAATAGAATTTCAGCTTCATCCGGTGTTCTTTCCCTGAAAATAGAACCGGCACAACTATCCAGGTAATCTCTGGAGGCATCGATTAGTCCATTATAAAAGATGTCAAGTATTTCATTTTTCTTAAGAGGATGATCAAGCAAAGCATTAAGTAATTGGAGAAGCCTCCCCCAAGCTTGTGGGAGACTCTCTTCTTCAATTTGCACAAAATTATATATATCCCTTAAATTAGCTTGTTTATTATGAGCAGGGAAATATTTAGCAAAGAAGTAATAAATCATATCCTGGGGACTATGCACACAACCAGGATCAAGAGAATTAAACCATATCTTAGCATCACCCTTTAATGAGAACGGAAATATTTTAAGGATATAAAAGTAACGAGTTCTCTCATCTTTAGTGAACAGGGTGGCTATATCATTTAGTTTAGTAAGATGCGCCACAACAGTTTCAGATTCATAACCATGAAAAGGATCAGATTCAACCAAAGTAATTATATCAGGATCAATAGAGAATTCATAATCCTTATCAGTAACACAAATAGGTGAAGTAGCAAAAGGAGGGTCAGGTTTCATTCTAGCATTTAGATATTGCTTATTCAATTTAGCTAATAACCTTTTGAGTTCATATCTATATTTGCAAGCTAAAATAGCTAAAGAAGCTTCTTGATCAAAAACATAACCCTTAGGAATAACAAGTGATTCTTCATCATCACTTTCATCAGTATTATCAGATTCAATATTTTCAATCTCTCTAGCTCTAGCAATTTGTTCATCAAGAAATTCACCAAGTGGCAAAGTAGTATCAAGCATAGAAGTAGTTTCATCATAAGTATCATGTATAGCAGAAGTGGCATCATCAATAACATGCGACATATCAGAACGAATAGCAGAAGCAGGTTTAGGTGTCGCAAGCTTCCTCAAAACATAAGGTGAATCAAGTGCAGAGCTAGATGGAAGTTCCTTACCTCCCCTCGTAGTTGAGGGATAGATCTTGGTTTTTGGATCTCTCAAGTTCTTCATAATGATATGCAGATATATATCCCAAGTGACTCAAAGAATAGAGCTATGCTCCCCAGCAACGGCGCCAGAAAATAGTCTTGATAACCCACAAGTATAGGGGATCGCAACAGTTTTCAAGGGTAGAGTATTCAACCCAAATTTTTTGATTCGACACAAGGGGAGCCAAAGAATATTCTCAAGTATTAGCAACTGAGTTGTCAATTCAACCACACCTGGAAACTTAATATCTGCAGCAAAGTGTTTGGTAGCAAGGTAATATGATAGTAGTGGTAACGGTAGCAAAAGGTAACAATAGTAAAAGTAATGTTTTTGGTATTTTGTAGTGATGAGAGCAATAGCAACGGAAAAGTAAATAAGCGAAGAACAATATATGGAAAGCTCGTAGGCAATGGATCGGTGATAGAGAATTATGCCGGATGCGGTTCATCATGTAGCAGTCATAACCTAGGGTGACACGGAACTAGCTCCAGTTCATTAATGTAATGTAGGCATGTATTCCGAATATAGTCATACATGCTTATGGAAAAGAACTTGCATGACATCTTTTGTCCTACCCTCCCGTGGCAGCGGGGTCCTTACGGAAACTATGAGATATTAAGGCCTCCTTTTAATAGAGTACCGGAACAAAGCATTAACACATAGTGAATACATGAACTCCTCAAACTACGGTCATCACCGGTAAGTATCCCGATTATTGTCACTTCGGGGTTAACGGATCATAACACATAATAGGTGACTATAGACTTGCAAGATAGGATCAAGAACTCTCATATATTGATGAAAACATAATAGGTTCAGATCTGAAATCCTGGCACTCGGGCCCTAGTGACAAGAATTAAGCATAGAAAAAGTCATAGCAACATCAATCTCAGAACATAGTGGATACTAGGGATCAAACCCTAACAAAACTAACTCGGTTACATGATAAATCTCATCCAACCCATCACCGTCCAGCAAGCCTACAATGGAATTACTCACGCACAGTGGTGAGCATCATGAAATTGGTGATGGAGGATGGTTGATGATGACGATGGCGACGGATTCCCCTCTCTGGGCCCCGAACGGACTCCAAATCAGCCCTCCCGAGAGGTTTTAGGGCTTGGCGGCGGCTTCGTATCGTAAAACGCGATGAATTCTTCTCTCTGATTTTTTCCCCGAAACACAATATATAGAGTTCGAGTTGGAGTCAGAGAGGCACCAGGGGGCCCACAAGGTAGGGGGGAGTGCCCCCCACCCTCGTGGACAGGTGGTGGGCCCCCTGGCCTTCATCTTTTGCAGGTATTTTTTATATTTTCCAAAAAGTTGCTTTGTGAAGTTTCAGGTCTTTCCGAGAAAGTTTGTTTCTGCATATAAATAACACCATGGTAATTCTGATGAAAACAGCGTCAGTCCAGGTTAGTTCCATTCAAATCATGCAAGTTAGAGTCCAAAACAAGGGCAAAAGTGTTTGTAAAAGTAGATACGACGGAGACGTATCATGGACCAAAGTTGGATGCACAAACTGCTGAAGCGGTGCCAAATAATTTTCTAATGGCACCGCTGATGAGATGGCAACAATTTAAGATACTAGCTACAAACTATGACACTGTCTTAGGATGCGTTTGGTTGAAGGTGTGGTATGAATGGGTTGGGACCATGACAGTGTCTGAATCACATCTAACAAATGATTTGTAACAACAAAAGAGGGTCTAACCTTCTCTGCACATGCCAGAAAGTTCCTCCCACTGTCCACAGAATCAAACGCAACTAGCTTCACGCATGGAGATTGATGGTGACAATGAGCAGATAGATCTTCCGCCACCCCGCTCCATTCGTTGCCACTGATGGTCCTAGGGAGATACAAGAGGAAGAAATGACTCAAATCGACCGCCGGGTAAAAATCATTCATTCCAAGTCATGGCCCGAGAGAGAGAGAGAAGAGGGGCATACCCGGGTGGTGAAGGAGTCGCCGCCGGAGGAGGAACCACTGGAGAGGTCTTCGAAGAAGACCATGGCGACCCTGGTGGTAGGATGTGAGACGGCGAGAGCGAGGAAGCGACTATAGCTTAGCAAGGAAGGAAGGAAGGAGGAAACAGGGGAAATGTGACTTGTGGTCGGGTAGAAAAGGGGGTGGGGAAGGGGGCGGGGTAGATATTTTGGCGGTAGGCCAAAATTTTGGAAATGTGGAGGGAAACTTTGCGCGCGGTGCGGCCGGACCTTTCACTTTGAAAGATTGTGTGCATTGCAAACGATTCTTCTGCTTTACGCGCATGGGATGAGTTTGATAATTCAAATTTTGGTGGAAATTTCCCCGGGTACGTCATTGCATAATTTAAGATCGCTTGCTAATTTGGGCACACAAAAGAGAATATAGCAGACAGACCACACTTACTGAATCGAGCAATTTTAGTAATTAAACAGAGCCGGTTGACCTAAACATTGCTCTAACAAAAGACCAGCATTAAAAACAAAGCCTAAGTGCGCAAAATTTTAACAAATCAGCCGCCGCGCCGGCCTATGCATCTCCGGTGTGAGACGAGACGTCGATGACTTGTCCTGGCGACATGCCGCCGTTGGTGGACTCCGCGTCCCCCCTGCTGAAGTCGACCGCGTCCTCATCCTCGTCCTTGTCCTCGGTGCCGCCCTCAAGGTTGTAGTACTCATAGTGATGGCTGCGCCAGAGCTAGCATTGGTCCTCCACCATCGATTCCTCGACGGATAGACTCTTCTCTACCTCGACCTCGGCCACGCGTAACTCCTCCTCCCGGCGCTCCTCGATCTCTGCCGCCTCCTACATCTCCAGCTCCTGCTCGGCTCCAGTGGATGAAAATGTACATGTAATGCCTATTTTGGAAAAACATCACACACAGTTGTTTTCTCCTTTGGATGTTGTAGATATTTTTTATTAGTTGTGAAAGACGAATTTGGACTACAGTGGCAACAGATGGTGTTTTAAATGTACGAGAAATTTTATAGTACTAATACAACTATCAAGTCAAATTTTGGAAAAATTCAGGGGTCATTTTACATTTTGAGACATTTAAGTGATTTTCTAGCCATTTAATGACCGTAATTGAAATTTGAACTACATGTACATGCAACAGCTAACCATAACGGTCTAAAAACTCATATTTTCTGTACTTGTGTGCGATTTAATTCCATGTGCAGTAAATTGGAAGGAATTTTCAAACATATGGGTCTAACGGCTATGACACAATTAATCATGGATTGCCATGGCATTTTAATTCCAAAAAATTAAAAAATCAGAAACACATGAAACCTAGGTTGATGTAATGTCATGCCACCAAGATGATGTGGAAAAAAATTTGGCATGTTTGACGAAAGTTTGGACACACACCCCTCACAAACCGGAGCTACTCACTAGAAGTCTCGTGGTTCCGAGAGGGAACAATTCATGTTTGATGACGAACAGAGATAGCTTCCTCTTACGGCCTTCAATTTTTTTCTATGTTTAACGTGCACTACTACAACTGTAATGTGAAATTTTGGAAAATTCTAGGGGTCGTTTGACCTTTTAAAGACATTTAAGTGATTTTCTAGCCATTTAATTCAAATTTGAACTACATCTACATGTAATGCCTAACCATAACGGTTTAACAAATCATATTTGTGTACTTGTGTGCGAGTTAATTCCATGTGCAGTAAATTAGAAGGAATTTTCAAACATATTGTCTCACGACATGGACACATGCATATGTATGCATGGAGTGACATGGCATTTTAATTCTAAAAAAATAAAAAAATCAGAAACACATGAAACCTTGATTGATGTAATGTCATGCCACCAAGATGATGTGGTAAAAAAATTGGCAAGTTTGATGAAAGTTTGGACACACACCCCTCACAACCCAGAGCAACTTAGTAGAAGGCTCGTGGTTCCGAGAGGGAACAATGCATGTTTGATGACGAACGGGAGATAGCTTCCTCTTATGGCCTTCAATTTTTTTTCTACGTCTAACGTGCACTACTACAACTGTAATGTGAAATTTTTGAAAATTCTAGGGGTCATTTGACCTTTTAAAGATATTTAAGTGATTTTCTAGCCATTTAATGACCGTAATTCAAATTTGAACTACATCTACATGCAACGACTAACCAAAATGGTTTGAAAAATCATTTCTATGTACTTGTGTGCGAGTTAATTCCATGTGCAGTAAATTAGAAGGAATTTTCAAACATATTGGTCTCACGACATGGACACATGCATACGTATGCATGGAGTGACATGGCATTTTAATTCCAAAAAATAAAAAATGATCAAAAAAATATGAAACCTTGGTTGATGTAATGCCATGCCACCAAGATGATGTGGTAAAGAAATTGGAATGTTTGACGAAAGTTTGGACACACACCCCTCACAAACCGGAGCAACTCACTAGAAGGCTCGCGATTCCGAGAGGGAACAATGCATGTTTGATGACGAACGGGAGATAGCTTCCTCTTACGGCCTTCAATCTTTTTTCTACGTCTAACGTGCACTACTACAACTGTAATGTGAAATTTTTGAAAATTCTAGGGGTCATTTGACCTTTTAAAAACATTTAAGTGATTTTCTAGTCATTTAATGACTGTAATTCAAATTTGAACTACATCCACATGCAACGCCTAACCAAAATGGTTTGAAAAATCATATCTGTGTACTTGTGTGCAAGTTAATTCCATGTGCAGTAAATTAGAAGGAATTTTCAAACATATTGGTCTCACGACATGGACACATGCATACGTATGCATGGAGTGACATGGCATTTTAATTCCAAAAAAATGATCAAAAAAACATGAAACCTTGGTTGATTTAATGTCATGCCACCAAGATGATGTGGTAAAAATATTGGCCTGTTTGACGAAAGTTTGGACACACACCCCTCACAAACCGGAGCAACTCACTAGAAGGTTCGTGGTTCCGAGAGGGAACAATGCATGTTTGCTGACGAACGGGAGATAGCTTCCTCTTACGGCCTTCAATCTTTTTTCTACGTCTAACGTGCACTACTACAACTGTAATGTGAAATTTTTGAAAATTATAGGGGTCATTTGACCTTTTAAAAACATTTAAGTGATTTTCTAGTCATTTAATGACTGTAATTCAAATTTGAACTACATCCACATGCAACGCCTAACCAAAATGGTTTGAAAAATCATATATGTGTACTTGTGTGCAAGTTAATTCCATGTGCAGTAAATTAGAAGGAATTTTCAAACATATTGGTCTCACGACATGGACACATGCATACGTATGCATGGAGTGACATGGCATTTTAATTCCAAAAAAATGATCAGAAAAACATGAAACCTTGGTTGATTTAATGTCATGCCACCAAGATGATGTGGTAAAAATATTGGCCTGTTTGACGAAAGTTTGGACACACACCCCTCACAAACCGGAGCAACTCACTAGAAGGTTCGTGGTTCCGAGAGGGAACAATGCATGTTTGCTGACGAACGGGAGATAGCTTCCTCTTACGGCCTTCAATTTTTTCTACGTCTAACATGCACTAATACAACTGTCATGTGAAATTTTTGAAAATTTCAGGGGTCATTTGACCTTTTAAAGACATTTAAGTGATTTTCTAGCCATTTAATGACCTTAATTTCAGGGATGCATTTGTTTTTATGATGATTGTGTAGAAACCTTTGAAACACTTAAGAAAGCCTTGATTTCAGCGCCTATTGTTCAACCACCTGATTGGAACTTACCTTTTGAAATTATGTGTGATGTTAGTGACTATGATGTTGGTGCTATTCTAGGGCAAAGAGTTGATAAGAAATTAAATGTTATTCATTATTCTAGTAAAACTCTAGAGAGTGCTTGACGAAACTATGCTACTACTGAAAAAGAATTCTTAGTAGTGGTCATTGCTTGTGATAAATTCAGATCTTACATTGTTGATTCTGAAGTAACTGTTCACACCGAACATGCTGTTATAAAATATCTTATGGAAAAGAAAGATGCTAAACCTAGACTCATTAGGTGGGTTCTTTTGCTACAATAATTTGACTTACATATCATTAATAGAAAGGGAGCTTAGAACCCCGTGGCTGATAACTTGTCTAGGTTAGAGAATATTCTTGATGACCCACAACCTATTAATGATAGTTTTCCTGATGAACAATTAGCTGCAATAAATGTTTCTCATAACACTCCTTGGTATGCTGACTATGCTAATTATATTGTTGCTAAATATATACCACCTAGCTTCACATACCAACAAAAGAAAAAATTCTTCTATGATTTAAGACATTACTTTTGGGATGACCCACATCTTTATAAAGGAGTAGATGGTATTATTAGACGTTGTGTACCTAAGCATGAACAGGGACAAATCCTATGGAAATGTCACTCCGAAGCTTATGGAGGGCATCATGCGGGAGATAGAACTACTCACAAGGTATTGCAATCTGGTTTTTATTGGCCTACTCTCTTCAAGGATGCCTGTAAGTTTGTTTTATCTTGTGATGAATGTCAAAGAATTGGTAATATTGGTAAGCGTCAGGAAATGCCTATGAATTATTCTCTTGCTATTGAACCACTTGACGTTTGGGGATTTTATTATATGGAACCTTTTCCTTCCTCTAATGGGTACACACATATTTTGGTTGTTGTTGATTATGTTACTAAGTAGGTAGAAGCTATTCCAACTAGTAGTGTTGATCACAACACCTCTATTAAAATGCTTAAGGAAGTTATTTTTCCAACGTTTGGAGTCCCTAGGTATTTAATGACTGATGGTGTTTCACATTTTATTCACGGTGTTTTCTGTAAAATGCTTGCTAAGTATGATGTTAACCAAAGAATTGCATCACCTTATCATCCTCAGTCTAGTGGACAAGTTGAACTTAGAAATAGAGAAATAAAATTAATTTTACAAAAGACTGCCAATAGGTCCCGGAAGAATTGGTCTAAGAAATTAGATGATGCACTTTGGGCCTATAGAACTGCTTATAAAAATCCATGGGTATGTCTCCTTATAAAATTGTTTATGGAAAACCTTGTCATTTGCCTCTTGAGTTAGAACATAAAGCATATTGGGTAATTAAAGAACTCAACTATGATTTTGAACTTGCCGGTGAAAAGCGGTTATTGATATTAGCTCACTAGATGAATGGAGAACCCAAGCTAATGAAAATGCTAAGTTATTTAAAGAAAAAGTTAAAAGATGGCATGATAAAAGAATACAAAAGTGTGAGTTCAAAGTTTGAGAATATGTTCTTTTGTACAACTCTCATTTCAGATTCTCTGCAGGAAAGCCCCTCTCCAAATGGGAAGGACCCTATGTTATCGAGGGGGTTTATCAATCTGGAGCCATTAAAATAAATAATGCCAACGGTACTAACCCGAAGGTTGTCAATGGGCAAAGAATAAACATTATATCTCAGGTACACCCATTAATGTTGAAATTAATATTATGAAAACTACGACACCGGAAGAACACATAAAGGAAATCTTCCGGAACACCCCAGAATCTTAAAAAAAGAGGAGGTACGTGATACGGTAAGTAAACAGACTCCAAAAAATCCGCAAAAATATTTTTTGTCGGTTTTGGAATATTTAAAAAATTAGGAAAAGAAGACACTACCAGGAAGGTGACCCTGGTGGGCACAAGATGCTAGGGCACGCCTGGCTTGCCAGGCATGCCCACCTCGGATACCTTCCGAACTCCGTTTTTCTTCCGTTTGCTTGTTTCCCAAGATAAAAATCTCTATATACCGCCCGAACCTTTTGATCACCGTATCGGGGAGAAATATTCTGTTTCTTTTCTTGATGTTTTCTTGACAGATCTGAAAATATGTCATCCCAAGACTTGGAGGGTGAGAGCTATGTTGCTGATTATATCACAAACCCCAAGACCTATGGGGATGTGGAGCACTATAGCTGGACTTCAGAGGAAGAGGAAGACTATGATCCTAAAGGGGAGGAAGAGACGAGCTCAAACGAGGATGAAGTCCCATTGCCTCGACCTGGGGACATGCATGTGGAATTCAAGAAGTCAAGTCTCCCCGACAAAGAAAAAAAACCTATGGTCCAGTTTATCCCCTTTCGTCTTTTGCAGGAAAACAAGCAAGATTTATGCAAAAAGGTATTGGATCTTGAGTAGAAGATCGGTGAATTGAAGGAGGAAAATTCCATCCTCAACCGTAAGCTAAGGAAGAAGGACAAACCCTCTACATCATCACCACCACCTCCTTCTTCATCACTATCGTGGAGTTGTCACGGCAGGTGTCCTCGTGAAAGGACTTAGTCGTGGAGCCATCGCTACGAGTTATCTTAAAGGGGTTAAACCGGACAAGGGACACGAGAGGTTTTTATACTAGTTCGGCCCCTTCGATGAAGGTAAAAGCGTACGTCTAGTTGTGTTGGTATTGCTAGGGTTTCGATGACCAGGGAGCGGATCCGCTTTGCCTGGTTCTCGATTTGTTGTCTGTTGTCCCTCAACCGCTGCCGGGTTGTCCCTTTATATACATAGGTTGACGCCCGCTGGTTTACAGAGTCCCGAGGCCGGATCATAAACGTGTACGGCTCGGTCTCTATCCTTCCTATCTTACAATGCAAGTTACATGAGAAAGTCGGTTTACATCTACGGGCCTTAATTCACCTTTGGGCCTCGGGCCTTCATAAAGCGCCACCATCCTTACGCCTTCATGGGCTTCTAATCTTCTCCGAGTTAATCCGGCTACTCCTGGCCGGTTTACGTCTAGTAGTAATATCCCCAACATTAGGCTCCAGATTGAGTTGAACTTGTTCATGTCAATCTTCAACACTTAGAAAAATTCTTCTCTTGCACCTTCACCTTGGTCTTGTGAACCGTCGTGATGTCATACTCCAGGATTATGTTAAATCACCATGACGTCATCTTATTATTAAAAAATGGTACATCTCACCCTCAGTTAATGAACCTCTGACAATCAAGGCGACCGCTCCTTTTAGGTATCCAACATTCCGACCCCTTGATTCTCGCGCCTGTTACCTCCCCCTTTACCTTATAAATAGGGCCACGGGTCATTTCCTTTTTCCCCTCTGTCTCTTCGCTTCTTCGTCCTAGCGACGCTGATGTTTCTGAGCTTCACTTCCGCCTCTCCGTTGGTCGCTGCATCGACCTGGTTGCACCAGAGAACCGCGGCGTACCTCTGCTGCTGCCACAGCCGCTGTAAGTCTTTCCCTTTCCTCCTTTATAGATCTATCTAGGGTTTCATTGTTCATCGAAGCTCCGGCACTGTTCTTCCCTGTTCCTCCTTACTCCATGGAAAAACCCTCAAGCTTGATGTATTCCTTATCCTTTGCTATCACAACAAACCCTTATGTGCATAAAAACTGATCTGGACCTTTGTGAACTGCTTCGGGTTCAACCTTTTTAGGTCTAAATCTTTTTACTTTTCCTGTCTTACAGTAGATCCAAAATTTCTATGTAATCTTGTGAACCCTGTTTTACCTTACTTAGTCGTTCCTGCCTTAGATCTGTATCCTCTTCATTACATAGGCGGTTTACTTTGTAGAAAACAATCAATCACATACCATTAGTCCCCTTGTAAACCGGCAATCCCTTTATCTCCATTACCGTACTCCGGTTTAGCAGTATGTATATATCTTTGTTCCGTTTATCGCTTTGGCATTCATCATTGTATCATCCTCCGGTTTACAAAATTTACATACTTGGATTTCTTTATCCCGTTGCACCTTATACACTATCATGAATGAATCGTAAACCGGTATTTCTTTTCAGCTTCTCACTTGCAATGGCCAAGCAGTTTTAGTCCTACAACTGGGCTTCCTCCCGGGTTACCGAGGAGCAACTGAATGGTATGGTTAAAATCGACACCTTACCAAAGAAGAACGAGATCCATTGGCGAGTTCCTGGGCCGGAAAATCCTCCCACTCCTAAGCAAGGGGAAGTAGTGGTGTTTGTTGCTCACATAGGCCGTGGCTTCAAACCGCCCGAGTCAAAGTTTTTCTAGGATGTGCTTGCTAGCTTCCAACTCCATCCTCAAGATATTGGACCCAACTCGGTATCCAATATATGCAACTTTCAAGTGTTCTGTGAAGTGTACCTACAAGAAGAGCCAACTGTGGAGCTGTTCCGGGATTTCTTCCATCTGAACCGGCGCACTGAATTTGTAGACGGACCCAATACTGAACTCGGCGGCGTCTCCATTCAAAAAAGAAAAGAGGTTGAATTTCCTCATGCCAAGCTGCACAATCACCCCAAAGAGTGGAATCAAACTTGGTTCTACTGTAAAAACACCTCTCCTGAAGACGAGAATCCTCTGCTGGGTTACCATGCCCACCGGCTTGCCAATACTCATCCGCTTCCACAATGCCTAAGTGCCCAGGAACGGGCCCCATATGCACCTCAACTCGCCAAGCTGAGAGCCTTCTTGGCCAACGATTTAACAGGTGTAGACTTTGTCTGTTGTTGGATATCGTGGAGCATCTTGTCGTTAAGTCGCCGCTCCGGTTAATGTGCGAGTATACTGGTGAAGTAGAAGACCCCAACGTCATATCAATATTCGGCTAATATATGAGGAGGTCACTGAGGCCGTCAAGAAAATATTGAATGAATCGGAAGCTGTCTCTCACCAAACCAGTTTAGACCCTTTTTACACGAAAAAAATCCCCCTACTGTAAGTATTGTTCCTCCGCTTTACACTTGATATCCTTAAACTGTACAATCCGCGAATACCCTTCTTTTTTATCTTTAAACAGGGTGATGATCCATTTTGGAAGAAGAAACCTCAAGAGAAAGCAGCAAAAACTGCCCGCCCTAAAACAAAAGCCGTCAAGAAAACAACAAAGCGGAAAGCACCTGAATCAGTATGGAACTAGACGACGACCCGGATGAACCAAAAGTTGAGGTAGAACTTGACTCACTTGGTTCCCTTTTCATGCATCTCATTGACAATGATACTTATCAGGAGGACATGGAGGGCAGCCAAGCTGACGATGTAGAGGTAATTATCCTTTCCTCCGGTTCAGACTCTATGCGAACACAAAAAATCCGTCAAGCGGTCCGAAAAGTAAGATTTTCTCATCCTCTTGCTCACTTGGATCCAACATTTATTTTGAAGACGCAGCAATATGAGGCTCGCCGCACAACTCGGCACAGCGGCCAAAAGGTCACTTCGGCCGATTTACCTGACACCCCGGTTTGAAAGCACCGATCTGAGGTCTCACCCACTTCTGACAATTCTTATCCCAAGGTAGGTTATTTCCGACAACCTCTTAATCCGTCTGATTCGAATTATCAGGTGACACCTCCCTCATCCTCTGGCAAGTCAACAGCGACCCAACTTCCTCCTCTCAAAACTGTAGCTGGGTAAGTACTTCAACCCCTTCTTTCGATGTTTTCATACTTTATACATTATGCTTAACTTTCACATATTTTTCTGTTTTAGAGCCAAAGCCTGACCCAGCAAAAAGGCTTGGGTGAACAATCCACCCGAAGACCAAGTGCTTCTTGAACTGGAGCAAACGGTTGAACCGGAGGGTCCAAATCCTGAGGCTACTTTTGATGAACCACCCCCTCAAGATCACAATATTGATGAACAACCAGAAGTTGACACTGCTGTGCCTGATGATGAACCGGCAGATCCAAACCGGGCTGATGACAGGTCTTCTAGTCCGATGAGAGCTACTGGCACTCCATCAACTCCAGCAAAGACTGCTGGAGACAAAGAAGGCGATGTTATCATTACCGGTATGAGCCACAGCTCTCTTGGCCATCCTATTATATTGGCGAAACATAGTGCCAAGGAAGAGCGTGCTGCCATGGAAACCGTGATTATGAAGCCAGTTTGGTGAACCTGATGAAGGAACGCTATGAGGTATTTTCATCACTTTTCCTTTCTTAAATCCAAAGTACAAGTATCATCCAAAGTGGCCCCCAAGGGCCGGCTTATGACGGCAATCATAAACCGGGACTTTGTAATTTTAATCCTTGCATGCTGATCCTCCATATGTCAATTGACCTTTGGAAATAAACCGGTATTTTATCATTGTATTCATGTAGCTTTCATTGATGTAGCCCCCAATGGCCGGTTTATCTTTGCAAGGTCAACTGAGTCTTGAATCAATGCGTCAACTTTGAACAGATGTACATTAGCCCCCAAGTGTTAAGGATAATGCTTGCATTGTACTTGAGACTTCTGAAAAATATATGGATGGTAGAGTAAATAGGCATTAGCCCCCAAGTACAAAGTGCATAACTTGTTATACGCTTGGTACTTCATAACCTGTCTTTATGATATATCTCACCTTTGTAGGCTAAGATGAATAAGAACGATGCTCAAACCGCGGACCTTCAAGAGAATGTTAAATCTCAACAACTAGAGGCTTCCAAAGCCAAAGAAGAGCTTACCAATGCCTTAGCAGCTATGGGCAAGCTGAAAGAAACCTTTGACAAAGAGCGTGCAGACTGGGAGATGGAAAAGGCCGTTTTAATCAAGAAGGCCGAGGACGCAGAGGTAGCCCTGAAGCCGGTGGTTGACGAACTGACCGGCTTGAAGCGGCAGATAAACGCCATGACTTCTGCTGTGTTTGGTAAGTACCTTCTCGTGCAGTTTGTCTAATTCATAAGATCTTAGCAATGACCGGTTTACTGACGCTGAATCATGACAGGGACCCACATTGCTCATCTGGGCTCTGACATGTGTATGAAACTTAAAGCGGCCTACACCTTGATAGAACAGTTGTTCTCTGGATCCCAGCAAGCCATTTGCACTGCATCTTATAACAACCCTCCGCCATCGCTGATAAAGGAAACTATTGAAAAGCTGGCCATGCTACCTGCTTGGATCAACAAACTGAAGAGATCAGCCGCAAGATCAGGAGCACTGACCGCGCTAATCCGGGCCAAGGCATGGATTCCGGATCTTGAACCGGCAGATATCATCAAAGGGTATCCTGGCATGAAATAAGACGGCTCAAACTTCAATAACGACGATCTTCGAATGCTGAGAAAGGAGATGTGACCAATAGCAAGCAAACTGACGGATGACACAGATTTATCTCATTTTTCAACCGGTTTATGATGCTGAGGGAAAAAGATAGCCCGCGTTGATCCATAATGTTGAAGATCTTGTGCCACCAATCCGTAAGCATACGTACGCTCCTGACATTGACCCCTCCAATCTTATCCATGAAAAGGCCGTTTTTCAAGCCTTAACCGGAATCGATTGGTCAACGGTTGATTTCCAGCGTCTGGGGAGGGGTGAAGAGAATGTGACCGCGCAAGATGACCCTCAATCGTCAAGCCGTCCAGATGAAGAATCCTAAACCGGTGGTTGGTTTACCAGTTGCAATCTTCCACTCTTTGAAAACAATTATTCAATTTGGGCTATTTAAAGCGCCTTGTAATAGGATAGCATGAACACCTTTATCTGCCATGCCATCGAGCATGTTTGTTTTGCTTGATACCTGAAAACTTGTTCCGCCTTTGGGATCTATTTATGTATAGTCCATTATGATTTGTGTTCCTGCATATAAAAACTTGAAAGTGTCCTAGTGGTTTACCACTGGACGGGTCATGATGCCCAAAAATATATACATAACTTGGATGGATAACCATGATTTGTATTAACCAGATAAAATAGATGATATTTGTGACATACCTCATTGGCTGACCAACTTCTTGTATAGTAAGAGTGAAAAACACCAATCCGGAGTGTTGATGACTCCTTGCCCTCTTACCGGTTCATATAAAAACCATACCGGGCTATAATAGCTGCTGAGTTGTTCGTATAATGCTGGTGACATCTAGTCAAAACTAGACCGGAGCAACGTACTACCGATTTAAAACTGGTCATGTACTGACAACTAAGCGTTGAAAGTCATGCTGGGTTGTAATGAACACCGGTTTATCAAAAAATATTCATAAATCCCTTATCAAAAGATATAAAAATAGAAAATCAGAAAGAAATACACAAGGCTTTTCATGGGCTGCCAGGCCCTAAATCGAGGCTTTTCATGGGCTGCCGGGCCGCTGAGTTAAACCATTTTGCAAAGCCTTTTCAGATGGACCTCAATCTTTAACCAATCACCGTTTTAACTTTGACAAGTTCAGGGTCCATGGGATTGACTTGTCAAATGTTCGATGGGTCATACCAGGTTTACCTGGACGAAGTGGCTTACTTAAAGAGGCAGGATAACCCGGGGTTTTAGGTGAATACACCTGGCTTCCAAGCCTGGCTTGATTGCCTATTACAAGGGTGCAAGATCGTTGTTCTTTGAGAAGCAAGGAGCCCCTAGGTAATATTTGAGCTGTGCTTAGTGGTTACCTATGATTGAGTTGTGCTTGATGCAACAGACTCTCTTTGGTTCCACATAATTTCCTTTTGGCTTTAAGCCTATCAAGAGGTGTAGCTATGGTATGAAGACAACCAAACCCCCTAGTGATATCCCTTTTTGGTTTTAAACCGATCAAGAGGTGTAGCTATGGTGTGAAGACAACCAAGCCCCCTAGTGACTTCCTTTATATCTGTGTGGCCTTATGGGCCGGGTTAATAAAACTCCGCTTTGTCAGTAGAAGCTCCTGTGGAACCACACATGATGTAAAAAGAATAGAGACCTCGCTTTAGCAGAGGCTCCGGTTTATGATATAATATATATATTGTCACAAGTATGTACATAAGAAGAGCATGTGGCTCAAGTATAGTAAGGCCGAAGAAGGGCTATATTCCACGGCTGCTTTGTGTCTTCCTCCGATTTACGTGAGTCTTTGTGCTCTCGAACATCAATGAGGTAGTATGACCCGTTGCGCTGATTTTTGCTGACCATAAAAGGTCCTTCCCAAGGTGGGGATAACTTGTGCATATCAGTCTGATCTTGGATGAGTCGGAGCACCAGATCGCATTCTTGAAAAGTTCTGGTCTTAACCCGGTGGTTGTGATAACGTCGGAGATCTTGTTGATAAATCGCCGAACGTGCTGCCGCTAAATCACGCTCCTCATCTAACAGGTCCAGTGAGTCCTGGCGTGCTTTCTCATTCTCAGCTTCAACATAAGCCGTCACACGAGGTGAGTCGTGACGGATGTCACTAGGGAGAACCACCTCCGCTCCGTAAACCATGAAGAAAGGCGTGTAACCCGTAGATCTGTTAGGTGTGGTGTTGATACTCCATAACACAGAAGGTAACTCCTCCACCCAACAACCCGGTGTCCGCTTTAAAGGAACCATAAGACAGGGTTTAATACCTCTCAAAATTTCTTGATGTGCCCTCTCTGGTTGACCATTAGACTGGGGGTGAGCCACTGATGCTACATCAAGCCGGATGTTCTCACATTGAGAAAATACCTCCATCTCACCCTTTGACAGATTAGTACCATTAACAGTTATATACTGTGTGGGAAACCAAATCGGAATATCACCTTTTTGATGAATTGAACCGCCGTGGTTGCATCACACTTACTGACTTGCTCTGCTTCTACCCATTTGGTAAACTTGTCAACTGCCACCAACAGGTGGGTCTTTTTGTCCTTGGATCTCTTAAAGGGTCCAACCATATCGAGCCCCCAAGTTGCAAACGGCCAAGTGATTGGAATCATTCTCAACTCCTGAGCTGGAACACGAGCGCGCCGTGCAAATTTTTGACAACCGTCACACCTTTTCACTAAATCCTCAGCATCAGCATGAGCTGTCAACCAATAGAAGCCCTGACGAAAAGCCTTAGCCACCAAGGATTTTGAACCGGCGTGATGACCACAATCTCCTTTGTGTTTTCTCGCAAAATCTCACAACCCTCTTGAGGAGACACACAACGCTGAATTGCTCCTGTAACGATGTAACTCCCCATTGATAATGGTCATTGACTTGGATTGCCGGATTATCTGTCGGGCCAAGGTTTCTTCCTCCGGTAACTCGGCCTGGTTCATGTAAGCCAAGTACGGGACTGTCCAATCCGGTATAACATGCAAAGCTGCCACCAATTGGGCCTCCGGGTCAGGAATAGCCAACTCCTCCTCTGTGGGTATCTTGACCAACGGATTATGCAGTATGTCGAGGAAGACATTAGGTGGCACCGGTTTACGCTGAGAGCCTAGGCAACTTAAAGCGTCCGCCACTTCATTCTTTCGCCAGTCTATATGGTCAACTTGATAACCCTTGAAATGACCAGCCACTATGTCCACCTCTCGTCAATATGCAGCTATGAGTGGGTCCTTAGAGTCCCAAGTGCCAGATACCTGTTGAGCCACTAGGTCCGAGTCACCTAAGCACTTAACCCGGCTTAAGTTCATCTCCTTAGCCATCCGAAGACCGTGGAGTAAGACCTCGTACTCAGCTGCATTGTTAGTACAAGGGAACATTAAGTGAAGAACATAACAAAACTTGTCACCTCATGGGGAAGTTAATATGACTCCAGCCCACGAGCCCTCCAATTGCCTGGACCCATCAAAGTCAATAGTCCAATAAGTGTTATCTGGCTTTTCCTATGGTGCCTGCAACTCTGTCCAATCATTGATGAAGTCCACGAGTGCTTGAGATTTGATCGATGTACGAGGTGTATACTTGAGCCTGTGAGGTCCAAGCTCAATAGCCCACTTGGCAATCCGGCCAGTTGCTTCTCTGTTTTGAATGATATCTCCCAGAGGAGCTGAACTCACCACTGTGATAGGATGACCCTGAAAATAATGCTTGAGCTTCCGGCTTGCCATAAACACCCCATACACCAACTTTTGCCAATGCGGATACCTTTGCTTTGATTCGATAAGCACCTCACTGATATAATAAACCGGCTGTTGAACTGGATACTCCTTTCCAGCCTCCTTGCATTCCACAACAATAGCCGCACTGACAGCTCGGGCATTAGCAGCCACATATAGCAGTAAAGGCTCTTTATCGACCGGAGCCGCAAGGATAGGCGGTTCAGCTAACTGCCTCTTCAAATCCTCGAACGCTTTATCAGCCGCATCACTCCAGACAAAGTCATCCGTTTTCTTTAGCATCTGACATAAAGGGATAGCTTTCTCCCCGAGACGACTGATAAACCGGCTCAAAGCCGCAATCCGGCTGGCTAAACGTTGAACGTCATTGATACACGCCGGTTTAGCCAGGGACGTGATTGCTGAATTTTTTTCCGGATTAGCCTCAATGCCACTGTTTGACACCAGAAAACCCAGGAGCTTTCCTGCTGGAACACCAAAGACACATTTTTCCGGATTAAGCATCATCTTATAAACCCGGAGGTTGTCAAAAGTCTCCCTCAAGTCATCTATCAATGTTTCCTCCTTCCTGGATTTCACCACAATATCATCCACATATGCATGAACATTGCGCCCAATCTGTTTATGAAGACAATTCTGAACATAGTGCTGATAAGTCACCTGGGCACTCTTGAGCCCAAAGGGCATGGAGACATAGCAGAAGGCTCCAAAGGGAGTTGTAAAAGTTGTCTTCTCCTGGTCCTTAACTGCCATTTTGATCTGATGATAACCAGAGTAAGCATCCAGAAAACACAAACGGTCACAACCCGTCGTAGCATCAATAATCTGATCAATGCGAGGGAGGGCAAAGGGATCTGCTGGACAAGCTTTGTTCAAATCTGTGTAGTCCACACACATACGCCAAGTGCCTTTTTCTTAAGAACCAGCACCGGATTAGCTAACCATTCAGGGTGAAAAACCTCCACGATAAACCCTGCAGCCAACAGCCGAGCTACCTCCTCACCAATAGCCTTACGCCTTTCTTCGTTGAAGTGGCGGAGGAACTGCCTGACAGGTTTAAACTTAGGATCTATATTAAGTGTGTGCTCAGCGAGTTCCCTCGGTACACCTGGCATGTTAGAAGGCTTCCATGCAAAGATGTCCCGGTTCTCACGGATGAGCTCGATGAGCGTGCTTTCCTATTTCGGATCCAGGTTAGCGCTGATGATGAACTGCTTGGATGAATCGCCAGGAACAAAATCAACCATCTTAGTGTCTGTGGCCGATTTAAACTTCAACGCTGGATCGTGCTCCGTAGTTGGCCTTTTCAAAGAATTCATGTCTGCCGGATCAACCTTGTCTTTATAAAACTTCAGCTCTTCTGTGGCACAAACCGACTCAGCGTAAGCCGCATCACCTTCCTCACATTCCAAAGCAATCTTCCTGCTCCCATGTATTGTAATGGTCCCCTTATGACATGGCATCTTAAGCTGCATATAAACATAACATAGCCTCGCCATGAACTTGGCATAAGCCGGTCGCCCAAACAGGGTGTGATACGGACTCTTGATTTTCACCACCTCAAATGTCAATGTTTCTGACCTTGAATCATGATCATCTCCAAAGGCCACCTCTAGGGCTATCTTGCCCACTGGATACGCAGACTTACCGGGTACCACACCATGGAAAACGGTGTTCGACAGTTTAAGATTCTTATCTGTCAACCCCATATGGCGGAAGGTATCATAGTAAAGAATATTGATACTGCTTCCCCCATCCATAAGCACCTTGGTGAACTTATACCCCCCAACTTGAGGTGCCACCACTAAGGCTAGATGACCCGGATTATCAACCCGGGGTGGGTGATCCACTCTACTCCATACAATGGGCTGCTCAGACCAGCGCAGATACTGAGCCACCGCCGGTTCAACAGAGTTTATTGCCCTCTTGTGAAGCTTCTGACCATGTTTACACAAGCTAGTGGTAAAGACATGATACTGCCCACTATTCAACTGCTTCAGATTGCTCTGATAACCCGACTGCTGCTGCTGCTGATTCCCCTGATGGTTATAACCTCCTTGATTACCCTGGTTCCCTTGATGGCCATGTCCGGTTTGATTGCCTGGGAATCCTGAACCGGAGCTGCCACCTCCGTAACCCGGCCCATGAAAACCGCCTCCTGAACCGCCGGGTCGGCCATTGTCATATTGAAACATATTGGAATTCTTAAACTCCCGCATAATGAAACAATCCTTCCAAATATGTGAAGCTGGCCTTTCCTTCGATCTGTGCTTCTGACAAGGTTGATTTAACAGGCGCTCCAGATTGGGGCCTGAACCTCCGCCCCTCTGAGGTTGTTTACCCTTACGACGCTGACCATTGTCCTGAGCATTGGTGTTAGCCACAAAGTCCAAACTATTGTCTGCCTTACGCTTGCCATTATTCCCATGACCTGCCAGATTGTGCTGCTGCCCCTTGGTATTGTCGTTCTTTTTCCCTTTCCCCGGTTTGTCATACTCAGACTCAGGGTCTTTGGTACTATCTGAATCAGCGTATTTCACCAAAGCAGCCATAAGAGTTGACATGTCATTTCCTAGTTTCAATTTTAATGGCATAAACTGGCAGTTGCCCTCTAACGTCAAAACTGTTGTATCTGCATTAATGCGGTCTGATGAATGCAAAATAGCCGAGACTCGCTTCACCCAATGCGTAGCAGACTCCCCCTCCTCTTGAACACAAGTGGCTAGGTCCACAATTGACGTAGGCTGCTTACATGTATCTTTGAAATTCTGGATAAACCGGTGCTTTAGCTCAGCCCATGACCCGACAAAGTTAGCTGGTAAGCTCTTTACCAAGGTTCGAGCTGTCCCCTCCAACATCATGGTGAAGTATTTAGCACACACTGCTTCATCCACGTCCAGCATCTCCATTGCCATCTCATAACTCTCCACCCATGACTCCGGTTGTAAATCGGCGGTGTAATTGGGCACCTTACGGGGGCCTTTAAAGTCCTTGGGCAGTTATACATTATGCAAAGCGGGGGTAAGACACGGCACCCCTAAAGAACTGAAGACTACGCCAGGCTCCACCGAGGTGGTAGGGCGAATCGGAGTAGGTTGACGAGCGGCGTTCAGAGCTGCTAACTCGGCTTCTCAACGTGCACGGCCATGATCCACCACATCCTGCGCATTAGCATCATCACCTATCGGGTTGTGTCCTCACGGCGAGTTACGGAGACGTGTACTGCTTGACACGGCCAGTTCATCCTCAACGTGCCTGCTGTAGCTCCGACTCGGACGGGGGGTGGAATGAATCCTCTCGCGACTATGCGAATAAGCCTGCTGCTGGTTTAAAGCTGTTTGAAGGAGCTCTCTGGCCCGTCGTGTCTCAATCGCCACAGGTGACTCGCCGTCAGTTGGGAGGGCGGCCAATTGTGAAGCGGCGGCCACAATGTTATCCAACGGGTTGGAGTGGTGCCCCGGGGGCATCGGAACATACTACAGCACAACGTTGTTCTGACGAGGCGGGTTCATCAGGCGTGGCTGAACCGGCGCTCCTGTTCCCGGTGCCTCCGTCCGGTTTACCACTGGCTGGTTACTGGTTCCGGCTCCTCGTGTGTCGAAGAGATTTCTTGGCTCATAACCCGGCGGGAGGTGCGACCGGTATCTCCTCCTCATGACCTCATCTGAGGCATTCTGGTCCAACCTAAGCAAGTAGGCCTGAGCTTCCAACTCGGCCCGTTCTGTAGCCATCCTGGCGTTTTCTGCTGCCAGGTTCGCTTTAGCCTGAGTTATTTGATCCTTCACCTTTGCAATCTCCGCGTTGTGCTGATCTCGGGCTACAGCGTCCACCTCCGCAGCCATCAATGTTGCCAAGGCGTCGAACAAATCAGATAAAACCTGAGCGGGAGGCGGCGCGGAGCCCCCTGCTCCTGCTGGTGTTGCTGTTGCTGAACCGGAGAACATCGCCGCGGTGGTAGAAGAATGTTGCGCTGGTTGTGTACCGGCCATGAAGACCGCGACCCGGCTTGGCAGATCGAGGAGGTCTGGAATATTGTTGCCATCGGACCCTCCGCTAATCCGGCCATCCTGCAGCTGATATAGCGACTCGGTTTCTCCGGTTGAAGACTCGTCATCAGAACGGATGAGGGGTTCTCCATCAGATGCTGGTCCATCCTCATACTCCGCTCCATGGATGACACCTACGAAAACATGCCTCTTGCTGCGGGCTTAACTGGGGCAGGGCTTGCGCGCTAAGTCGTCTCAATGATGTCGGTGTAGGTGTCTAGCTTAGGGCCCGGTCTGCCGATTTTGCCGATGAAGACGTGAATTCCACCAAAGGGGACCCGGTACCCGTATTCGATCGAACCGGCCTCGGGACCCCACCCTGCGTCGTCGATGTAGAGCTTGCCATGACGACTCTTCGTCATCCGGACCACAGTGTATCCCTTGAGTCCTTCGAAGCTGCCCTTCAAGAACTCAAAACCATTGTGCGATAGCCCCACAGTGGGCGCCAACTGTCGTGGAGTTGTCACGGCAGATGTCCTCGTGAAAGGACTTAGTCGTGGAGCCATCACTACGGGTTAGCTTAAAGGGGTTAAACCAGACAAGGGATACGAGGGGGTTTTATACTAGTTCGGCCCCTTCGATGAAGGTAAAAGCCTACGTCTAGTTGTGTTGGTATTGCTAGGGTTTCGATGACCAGGGAGCGAATCCGCTTTGCCTGGTTCTCGATTTGTTGTCTGTTGTCCCTCAACCGCTGCTGGGTCGTCCCTTTATATACATAGGTTGACGCCTGCCGGTTTATAGAGTTCCGAGGCCGAATCATAAACGTGTCCGGCTCGGTCTCTATCCTTCCTATCTTACAATGCAAGTTACATGAGAAAGTCGGTTTACATCTACGGGCCTTAATTCACCTTTGGGCCTCGGGCCTTCGTAAAGCGCCACCATCCACATGGGCTTCTGATCTTCTCCGAGTTAATCCGGCTACTCCTGGCCGGTTTACGTCCAGTAGTAATATCCCCAACAATCACCAAAAGAAAATTGAGTATCGGGTATGGGCACTCCCCTTGGCTTGTGCCTAGCTTGGGGGAGGTGCCCCGGTATCGTATCACCTCCACTATCTTTTGCCTTTACTTATCTTAGTTTGATCCATAGTTATCTTTTGATTTAGTTGAATAAAAGTTTAGTTCGATCCTTTCTTTTTGAATGTTTGGTAAGTGATCTATCTTTGTAATCTTGTGCGAGATATATAATAAAGTTTAGTTTGAGTTTTGCTTTCTTTACTTTCATGTTTCAATAAAAAGAAAGGAAATAAATTAAAAAGATCATATGCTAACCTTATGATAAGTAATGACATCACATAAGGAAGAGTATAAGTAGAGGATTTATTGGAAATTTACAAACATAGCATTCATCAATGATGCAATTCATGAAAGAATTAATAAGGGAAAGAAGATTCACATGCAAATACACTATCCTGGACATCTTTTATGATTGTGAGCCCCCATCAAATTATTATACGTCGAAATTGTTGATGTTGGAGAAGGAAGACAACGTAACGATTTATGTTTGTTCATATTCACATAGAAGTTATATTGTCATAGATCCTTTAACATATGGTGCTTGCCCCTATCTTTGCTAGCCAAAAATTCCGCACTAAGTAGAGATACTACTTGTGCATCCAAAAACCACTAAACACAAATCTTATTTTGAGAGTCCACCATACCTACCTATGGATTGAGTAAGATCCTTCAAGTAAGTTGTCATCGGTGCAATAAGGCAATAAAAATTGCCTCTAAAAGTGTTAGATCATTTAGTGTAAGAGAAAATTGAGTGTTGTACGAACTTGTGATGGCAAAGAATAAAAGTGATAGACTGCATAATAAAGTTTGCTATCACAAGGGGCAATATAATGTGATGTTCTTTTGCACTAAGAGATTGAGCATACAAACAAAAAATGCATGGCAACCTCTGCTTCCCTCTGCGAAGGGACTATATTTTACTTTTATGTATTTAATTTTATGCAAGAGTCAAGGTTCTTCACTCTATTCCTTTTTACTTACTATTTTGGCAAGCATCATGTGGTAAGGAAATATCTAGGCACATATATCCAAATGGATGTGGGTAGCATGAATTATTATTGCTGACATCACCCTTGAGGTGAATACGTTGGGAAGCGAAATTATAAGCCCCTATCTTTCTATGTGTCCCGTTGAAACGCTTTGCTCATGTGTACGCGGTGAGTGTTCGCAATCATAGAAGACTATATGATGGTTGAGTATGTGGACTTGCCTAAAGGCTCCGATACGTGATCCTTCCTAAAAATATGATGAATTGTAGTTCCAAAGTTGACTGAGAACATAGTTTCTTGATTTTCAATAGAGTTTATGCTTTATACTTCGATGTTGTGATGAATTGTTACTTATTCATGAGAAGTCTATGATAAAAGTTCTATGATAAAGTTTTATGTTAAAGTTTGTTGTTGTTATAATAATGTACATGATGATTCTATGTCTGTATTTTGTTTTTATCGACACCTCTCCCTCTCTCTCTAAGCATGTGGACATGATTTTCGATTTCGGTTTTCGCTTGAGGACAAGCGAGGTCTAAGCTTGGGGGAGTTGATATGTCCATTTTGCATCATGTTTACCTACTGTTATTTATATTGTTTGTATGTATAATAATGCTTTTTGGAGTATTTCTAATGCCTCTTGTCTCATAATATGCATGATACACACAAATGGGAAGAATTCCGGTAGCTGGAAATCTGGACTGGAAAATGCTACGTCAGGCTACCTAGTCTGCACAACTCCATATGAGCTAAAACTTTATGCGGAATTTTTATGGAATATATAAGAAATATTGGAGCCAATAAGTACTAGAGGGGGCCCACCAGGTGGGCACAACCCACCTGGGCGCGCTAGGGAGCCCAGGCGTGCCCTGGTGGGTTGTTCCCTCCTCGGCCCACCTCCGGTGCCCCTCTTCTGGTATATAAGTCATTTTGACCTAGAAAAAAATAAGAGAGGTCTTTCGGGATGAAGCGCCGCCGTCTCGAGGCGGAACTTGGGCAGGTGCATTTTTGCCCTCTGACGGAGCAATTCCGCTAGGGGAACTTCCCTCCCGGAGGGGCAAATCATCGTCATCATCATCACCAACTACTCTACCATCTTGGGGAGGGCAATCTCCATCAAC
Source organism: Triticum dicoccoides (assembly GCF_002162155.2). Lineage (NCBI taxonomy): Eukaryota > Viridiplantae > Streptophyta > Magnoliopsida > Poales > Poaceae > Triticum > Triticum dicoccoides. The sequence goes on along the minus strand of NC_041382.1, from coordinate 267,620,825 downwards.
ATCTTCAATATCACCATCTCCTCTCAAACCCTAGTTCATCTCTTGTGTTCAATCTTCGTACTAGAACTATAGATTGGTACTTTTGGGTGACTAATAGTGTTGATTACATCTTGTAGTTGATTACTATATGGTTTATTTGGTGGAATATTATATGTTCAGATCCAATATGCTACTTAATACCCCTCTGATCTTGAGCATGATTATCATTTGTGAGTAGATACTTTTGTTCTTGAGGTCACGGGAGAAATCTTGTTGCAAGTAATCATGTGAATTTATATTCGATATTTTGATGGTATGTATGTTGTGATTCCCTTAGTGGTGTCATGTGAACGTCGACTACATGACACTTCACCATATTTGGGCCTAATGCAATGCATTGTGGAGTAGTTATTAGATGATGGGTTGCAAGCGTGATGTTTGCTTGAACTACGTCGGTATTTCCCCAAAGAGGAAGGGATGTTTGGTTGAACTACGTCGGTATTTCCCTCAGTGATGAGATCAAGGTTATTGAACCAGTAGGAGAACCACGCAGCACCACGTAAACAGCTCCTGCACACAAAGAACAAATACTTGCAACCCGACGTAAGAGAGGGGTTGTCAATCCCTCACTGGTAAAAAGATATGTAAAATTGCAGTAGATTGGATAAATAGATCTCGCGGGAATGCAAGATAAAATAAATAAAAATAAATTTCAGCGAGGTATTTTTGCATTTTTGGTTTAATAGATCTGAAAATAAAAGAAAATAAAAATGTATTGCGAAGACAAATATAATAAAGAAGAGACCCGGGAGCCGTAGATTTCAATAGTGGCTTCTCTCGAGAAAAATTGCAAACGGTGGGTGAACAAATTACTGTTGGGCAATTAATAGAACTTCAAATAATCATGAAGATATCCAGGCAATGATCATTATATATGCATCACGTCCAAGATTAGTAGACCGACTCCTTCCTGCATCTACTACTATTACTCCACACATTGACCGCTATCCAGCATGCATCTAGTGTATTAAGTTCATGGAGAGACGGAGTAATGCAAAAAGAATGATGACATGATGCAGACAAGATCTATTTATGTAGAAATAGAACCCATCTTGTTATCCTTAATAGCAATGATACATATGTGTTGGTTCCCCTTCTGTCACTGGGATCAAGCACCGTAAGATTGAACCCATCACAAAGCACCTCTTCCCATTGCAAGATAAATAGATCAAGTTGGCCAAACAAAACCCAAATATCAGAGAAGAAATACGAGGCTATAAGCAATCATGCATATAAGAGATCAAAGAAGACTCAAATAACTTTCATGGATAAAAACATAGATCTAATCATAAACTCAAAGTTCATCGGATCCCAGCAAACACACCGCAAAAAAGAGTTACATCATATGGATCTCCAAGATACCATTGTATTGAGAATCAAAAGAGAGAGAGGAAGTCATCTAGCTACTAACTACGGACTCGATGAACTACTGACACATCATCGGAGAGGCACCAATGGGCATGATGAACCCCTCCGTGAAGGTGTCTAGATTTGATCTAGTGGTTCTGCAACTTGCGGCGGCTGGAATTGATTTTCTTTGACTCCCCTACGGTTTCGGGAATATTGGGGTATTTATAGAGCAAAGAGGTGGTGCGGGATACCACCTAGGTGGGCACGACCCACCTAGGCGCGCTCGGGGGCCCAGGCGTGCCCTGGTGGGTTGTGCCCCCCTCGGGGCACCCCTAGGTGCTTCTCCGGCCCACTGGGTGTCTTCTGGTCCATAAAAATTCCACAAAAAGTTTCGTTCCATTTGGACTCCATTTGATATTGATTTCCCGCGATGTAAAAAACAAGCAGAAAATAGCAACTGACACTGGGCACTATGTCAATAGGTTAGTCCCAAAAAATGATATAAAATGATTGTAAAACATCCAAGAATGATAATATAACAGCATGGAACAATCAAAAAATATAGATACGTTGGAGACGTATCAATATCCCCAAGCTTAATTCATGTTCGTCCTCGAGTAGGTAAATGATAAAAACAGAATTTTTGATGTGGAATGCTGCCTAACATGTTCATCACATTTTCTTTTCTTTGTAGCATGGACATTTGGACTTTTATATGGTTCAAAGAAATAGTCTATTTTTTATATGAGGACTTTAATACTCAAGCATATCAACAAGCAACCATGTCTTTCAAAATATCAACGCTAAAGCAAGTTATCCCTAGCCCATTATGCTCAATCATTGATCCATTCATAACACACTCGCATATTAGCTATACCCAATGCTCAAGTATGATCATAGTGCCCCTTAGTTGGTGCTTTATAAGAGAAGATGGAGACTCGAATGAAAATAAAAATTGCATAAAGTAAAATAAGGGACCTTCGCGGAAGGAAGTAGGGATTTATAGAGGTGCCAAAGCTCGAAGCGAAAAAGATAGAGATAAAAACATTTTGGGAGGCATGCTTTTCCTATCAATGAAAACGACCAAGTAGTTCCCAATACTTTCCATGCTAGCAATATCACAGGCAGTTCCCAAACAGAAAATAAAGTTTATTCCTTTTTCAACCATACTTTCACTTTCCATGGCTAGCCGTATTCACGGGTGCCTTCCATACCAACACTTTCCAAGGAATTTATTATTTGACAACATAAATCAAATTCATTTTTCATTTCGGGACTGGGCATCCCTAATACCTTTGTTGTACTCTCGTACAATGACAAGTGAATAAACATGCATCTTGAGAATAACACATCTAGCATGCAAATATATTAGCCACCCCCAACCGTTTCATGAGCGGTACGAGCACACAAAAGAGAAGTTTATTTTGAAAATTAGAGATGGCACATACAAATTTGCTTAGAATGGCAAAAGAATACCGCATATAGGTAGGTATGGTGGACTCATATGGCAAAACTGGTTTAAAGGATTTTGGATGCATAGGTAGTGATCATACTTAGTGCAAATGAAGGCTAGCAAAAAGATTGCAAAGCGACCAACCAAGAAACAAAAAATCTCATAAGCGAGCATTAAGCATAATTAACACCGAATAATGCCCCACAAGTAGGGTGTAATTTCATTGCATAACTATTGAATTTCGTGCTTGCATAGGGAATCACAAACCTTAACACCAATATTCTTACTAAAGCATAATTACTCATCAACATGACTCAGATATCATATCATCATATCTCAAAACTATTACAAAGAATCAAGTTTATTTTGTCCAATGATCTCAATGAAAGTTTTTATTATGTCTTCCTTGGATATCCATCACTTTGGGACTAGTTTCATATGTTGCTTTTGATAAGCTCAAACAAACATAAGTGAAGATCATGAGCATCATATTTCTTTCTCTCAAATTAATTTAAGTGAAGCAAGAGAGAATTTCTTAAGAATTTTACTAACTATCAAATAAATATAAGTGAAGCATGAGAGCATTTCTTAAAAAATAACAAAGCACACCATGCTCAAATATATATAAGTGAAGCACTAGAGCACTCATAAAGATTTAAGTGAAGCATAGAGAGCAATTCTAACAAGTCATGTCATAATTTTGGTTGTCTCAAATAGGTGTTTCCAGCAAGGATTTATGACTTAAAACAAAAATAAAAACAAGCAAAGACTCATATCATACAAGACGCTCCAAACAAAACTCATAATATGTGACGAATAAAAATATAGCTCCAAGTAAAATACCGATGGTTGTTAGAAGAAAGAGGGGATGTCACTCGGGCATCCCCAAGCTTAGTTGCTTGCTTCTCTTTGGATAATATCTTGGGATGCCATGGGCATCCCTAAGTGAGGGAGTCCTAGATTAGGGGCTCTCCGAACAGCAAGACTATATCCTTTGGCCGGACTGTTGGACTATGAAGATACAAGATTGAAGACTTTGTCTCGTGTCCGGATGGGACTCTACTTGGCGTAGAAGGCAAGCTAGGCAATATGGATATGTATATCTCCTCCTTTGTAACCGACCTTGTGTAACCCTAGCCCCTTCTGGTGTCTATATAAACCGGAGGGTTTTAGTCCGTAGGACAACATACAATCATACCATAGGCTAGCTTCTAGGGTTTAGCCTCTCCGATCTCGTGGTAGATCAACTCTTGTAATACCCATATCATCAATATTAATCAAGCAGGACGTAGGGTTTTACCTCCATCAAGAGGGCCCGAACCTGGGTAAAACATCGTGTCCCCTGCCTCCTGTTACCATCAGCCTTAGACGCACAGTTCGGGACCCCCTACCCGAGATCCGCCAGTTTTGACACCGACATTGGTGATTTCATTGAGAGTTCCTCTGTGTCGTCACCATCGGGCTTGATGGCTCCTTTGATCATCGTTAGCGATGCAGTCTAGGGTGAGACTTTTCTCCCCGGACAGATTTTTGTATTCGGTGGCCTTGCACTGTGGGCCAATTTGCTTGGACATCTGGAGCAGATTGAAAGCTATGCCCCTGGCCATCAGGTCAGGTTTGGAAGCTTAAACTACACGTCCGATATCCGCGGAGACTTTATCTTCGATGGATTCGAGCCTCTGCCTTGTGCGTCATGTGGTCAAGATGAGTACGATTTAGCTCTACCATCAGACAGTGTTCAGGAGATCGCACCGGCAGCCGCTCCGACCCTCAATTCGGAGCCAGTTGCGCCGTCCATGGACGGGTGGATGGACCCCGCCACGGAGGCCTTACCCTCAGCGGCGATTGAGCCGAACATCGACCTTACCCTGCATGAGAGTCGTGTTGTCAAACTGCCGGATCTTTCTCCGGCCACGGACTCCGAACCATCTGCGCCCGTTCCTAGTGAATCTGATTGGGAGCCGATCATGGAGTTTACCTCCGCGGATATTTTTCAACACTCGCCCTTTGGCGACATACTGAACTTGTTAAGGTCTCTCTCCTTGTTAGGAGGATCCTGGCCGAACAATGTCCGGCAGGATTGGGATGCGGACAACAAAGAAATTCGCGGCCCACCCACCACCCACTTAGTAGCCACTGTCGATGACTTAACCGACATGCTTGACTTCGACTCCGAAGACATCGACGGTATGGACGATGATGCAGGAGATGAAGAGGAACCATTGCCCATAGGGCACTGGACATCCACCTCATCATACGATATATACATGGTGGACACACCCAAAGAAGGCAATGGCGATGAGACAGCAGAGGATGTCCCCTCCAAGAAGCAACCCAAGCGCCGACGTCAGTGGCGCCGCTCTAAGTCCCGCCAAAGCAAAAGTGGTGATACCGGCACAGGAGATAATAACACTCAAGATAGTGCCGAAGACAACAACAATCCCCTCCAGCAGGATTTAGAGCAGGAGGATGGAGGAGCCAGCCCTCCTGAGAAAGCGGCAGTTGGAGAGGCGGAGGATGATAATTACATGCCCCCCTTCAAGCGCCGGCTTATAGCCACGACAAATAGCCTTAAGAAAAAGCCGCAGCAGCTTCAAGCTGATCGAGATCTGCTAGCTGACAGATGGACTGAAGTCCTGGCGGCCGAGGAATATAAACTCGAACGCCCCTCCAAGAGTTACCCAAAATGCAGGTTGCTACCCCGACTGGAGGAAGAAGCGTATGACGCGGCTGATCGGCCACCCCGTGGCCGCTACAGAGAGGCATTCCAGCCAAAAGCTCAGCCGCACCCTGACGGCATTCAAATAAAAAGGCATGGGGAAATACGCCAGACCTGCGAGACGTATTGGAGGACAAAGCAAAACATGCAAGATCGATCTACGGATCACGAGGGCGCGCCACTATGCAAGACGATAAACGTCATGCCGGATACAGTAAAAGTAAGTCCGGTCGGGCCAACCACAGCGGACACGACTCATTCGAGCTACGTCACGACATAGCCCAGTACAGAGGCGCCGCACACCCCCTATGCTTCACAGGCGAAGTAATGGATCATCAAATCCCAGAGGGTTTCAAACCCGTAAATATTGAATCATACGACGGCACAACAGATCCTGTGGTATGGATCGAGGATTTCCTCCTCCACATCCACATGGCCCACAGTGATGCCTTACACGCCATCAAATACCTCCCACTAAAGCTCAAAGGACCAGCGCGGCATTGGCTTAACAGCTTGCCAACAGAGTCCGTTAGCTGTTGGGAAGATCTGGAGGCTGCATTCCTCGACAACTTTCATGGCACTTATGTGCGACCACCATATGCCGATGACTTGAGCCACATAATTCAGCAGCCAGAAAATCGGCCAGGCAATTCTGGACTCGGTTCCTAACAAAGAAAAATCAAATCGTCGACTGTCCGGATGCAGAGTCCCTAGCAGCTTTCAAACACAACATCCGCGACGAGTGGCTAGCCCGGCACCTTGTTCGGGAAAAGCCGGAATCTATGGCAGCCCTCACGACACTCATGACCCGCTTTTGTGCGGGAGAAGACAGCTGGCTGGCTCGCAGTAATAACATATCAAAGAACCATGGTACTTCGGACACCATGGACGGTAATAGCAGGTCACGTCGCAACAAACATAAGCGCCGCATTAATAGCGACAATACCGAGGATACGGCAGTCAATGCGGGATTCAAAGGCTCTAAACCCGGTCAGCGGAAAAAGCCATTTAAAAGAAGCACTCCGGGCCCGTCCAGTTTGGACCGCATACTCGATCGCTCGTGTTAAATACACGGCACCCCCAACAAGCCATCCAACCACACCAATAGGGATTGTTGGGTGTTCAAGCAGGCCGGCAAGTTAATTGCCGAAAACAAATATAAGGGGCCACATAGCGATGACGAGGAAGAGCCCCGGCAGCCGAACACCGGAGGACAGAAGAGTTTCCCCCCACAAGTGCGGATGGTGAACATGATATATGCAACCCACATTCCCAAGAGGGAACGGAAGCGTGCGCTCTGGGACGTATATGCGTTGGAGCCAGTCGCCCCAAAGTTCAACCCATGGTCCTCCTGTCCGATCACCTTCGATCGCAGGGACCACCCCACTAGTATCCGTCATGGCGGATTCGCCGCATTGGTCCTAGACCCAATCATCGATGGATTTCACCTCACTCGAGTCCTTATGGATGGCGGTAGCAGCCTCAACCTACTTTACCAGGACACAGTGCGCAAAATGGGTATAGACCCCTCAAGGATCAAACCCACAAAAACGACCTTTAAAGGTGTCATTCCAGGTGTAGAGGCCCATTGCACAGGCTCAATTACACTGGAAGTGGTCTTCGGATCCCCGGATAACTTCCGAAGCGAAGAATTAATCTTCGATATAGTCCCGTTCCGCAGTGGCTATCATGCACTGCTCGGGCGAACCGCATTTGCGAGATTCAATGCAGTACCGCATTATGCATACCTCAAGCTCAAGATGCCAGGACCTCGGGGGGTCATCACAGTTAATGGAAACACAGAGCGCTCTCTCCGCATGAAGGAGCACACTGCGGCCCTCGCAGCAGAAGCGCAAAGCAGCCTCCCAAGGCAACCCACCAGTTCAGCATTTCAAGACCCGGACACCTTCAAGCACGCTCGGAGTAATCGGCAACTGGACCGCCTGGCACGATCTAAGCTCGCGTAGCAATGCGGCCCCCACCCCAGTCCAAGCCAAACGGCGAAATCCGTGCTACGCGTACATAATTACGCATTAAAAATACTATGGGCACAGGCGGGGAGGGGGGCACAACTACGGCATGCCCCAATACGCGGCTTAAACCACACTAGGGGCTTCCCGTTTTGTTATTTTTTTCCTTTCAGGACTTTAATCTCTGGAAACCCTGTCCGGCAGCATGATTGCCGAACACATGATGCAGCAACCAAGGAGGAAGAAAGCTACGTCACACCACGGAACTCCCAGGTGGATTACGATAACGAGTGAAATATTTGCTTTAAATTATTCCTTAGCTTGCCCTTGGAAGGGACATAGTTCTACTTTTTGCTTATCGCACTATATGTATTATTCTGCATTAACGCACCTTTTTGAATAAACAATGCATAACATTACGACTATTATTGCATTCTTCTTTATATATGTGTGTTCATTAATGACGCCTTGCAACAGTACACTTTGGTACGGCCAATACACCATGGGCTTAAGTACCCCACAATATGGTGTGAGAAGTCGGAACACTTTCACAAGTGCGGCACCCCGAACTTATATCATTATATGCATCAGCTCTGAATCATGTCTTTGGTCAAATGTTCTGTTTGCCCGGCTCCTATGTTTTGGTACCTTACGTTCCACTCTATCGGCTAAGGTAGCACTAGGAGAACTACTGTGATTGTGCCCTGGTTCTGCTGGGCTAAGCACCTCAGTACAGAAAGCTAAAACTGACTGTCATGATAAGGCGAGAGACTGGTAGCTGTTCGGCGAGGTTTTGATTCCCTAAAGACTTATGCTGCTTAGAGCGAGGAGCCGGTCCTGTCCGGCTTAAAGGCGTGTATCGCGCCCCGAATTCAGCCTTCTGAATACCAGGGGCTTCGCCGAAATTTAAAATTATAGAATTCTATGGCTAAGTGAGAGTGATAAAGCATTATTAGTCTGGTTGCCTTGTTCGCTGTGCTGAGCACCTCCCTCGAAGGACCCAAAAATGGGAACAAGAGTGCTCAGGTTTATCCCGAACACCCCAGCACCCGCGGCATGAGGGCAAAAGCCGACGACTAGCCATCTCTCAGATTGGATAAATAGCCAAACATAAGGTAATATTTTAAATTCAAACAAGTGTTGCATAGCGCATATGAAACAAGTTTTCACCATACAGGATCACACGAGCAAGTTTACTCAAATATTACATCCTTGGAACATTCGTCCGCAACAAGACGGGCACCCTTCAGGACACCCTCATAATAATTTTCGGGGGTGCGATGCTCCTTTCCCTGTAGCGGTCCTTCCTTGATCAGCTTCACGGCGTCTAGCTTGGCCCATTGCACCTTCACACGGGCGAAAGCCCGGCGTGCACCTTCGATGCAAACGGACCGCTTGATGACTTCCAGCCGTGGGCAGGCATCCACAAGCCGCCTCACCAAGCCGAAGTAGCTGTTCGGAAGGGCATCGCCAGGCCATAGCCGGACTATAAAGCCCTTCATGGCATGTTCGACTGCCTTGTGTAGCTCAACCAGCTGCTTCAGCTGGTCGTTCATAGGCACCGGGTGTTCGGTCCCAATATACTGAGACCAGAACAGCTTCTCCGTTGAGCTTCCCTCCTCGGCCTGGTAAAACTGTGCGGCATCTGACACGCTGCGGGGCAAATCTGCGAATGCTCCTGGAGAGCTTCGGATTTGGGTAAGTAACAGGTAATTTACTTTCACATGCTTGCTTTGCATATAGAATGCCTTACCCGCCGCTATTTTCTTCATCGCGTCAATCTCCTGGAGGGCCTTTTGGGCTTCGGCCTTGGCACTCTTTGCGCTCTCGAGGGCCGCGGCAAGCTCAGACTCTCGCGTCTTCGAGTCAAGCTCCAACGCCTCGTGCTTCGTCATGAGAGCCTGGAGCTCTTGCTGCACCTCACCCACCCGAGCCTCCCGCCTTTCCCACTCGGTGCGCTCCTTGGCCGCTTTATCTTCGGCATCGGACAGCGCTTGCTTTATGGTCGCCACTTCAGTCGTGGCCCCTGGCAAATTCATGATGATCCTGTCATTTTGCAATTGCATTCTTTTTATACATATCCATAGACTAGGTACTACTTACCTTTGTTCTCCTCGAGCTGCCTCTTGGCAAGGCCGAGCTCGTCCTTGGACCCTTTAAGGTCCTGCTTTAGTGCGGCGACCTCCGCAGTCAGTGCGGCAGACGCCAGCAGCGAAGCCTGCATACGCATATTGACAAACTTATATTAGACTCCTGCGATATTGTTTGATCCTCTGTTCAGCTTTTCTTTGTGAACACCGAACAGAGCATTAGGGGCTACTGTCTATGCGGTAATATTTTTCCTATATTTTAAACACTTACCTCAAAGCCTGTTAGAAGGCTGGCACAGGCTTCAGTCAATCCGCTCTTGGCGGACTGAACCTTCTGGACCACCGCACTCTTAATAGTGCGGTGCTCCTCGTTGATGGAAGCACTGCGAAGCGCTCCCAGCAAATTGTCTGGCGCCTCTGGATGGACAGAGGTCACCGGCATAGGCGTCTCGCCCCTCTTGGAAGGAGGCCGCATGCCCGAGTCGGAACCACTAGAGGTTCCGGCGCGGTGTTCGGCTGAGGGCCGAACTCGGAGCCCTTAGGGGCTTTGTTCCCTCTGCTCTCGGAGTCCGGAAGGTCGCCTTGAGGTGCCTCCGGGACCGCCTCCCCTCGACCCAGTGCCTCTTGAGACAATACCTCGGCGTCGTCCGTAGGGCAAGGGGAGGTGGCGGTCGGAAGTGGATTGCTATCCATATCCGACGAGCCTAGGGAGCCGTCCTACGATACATCGATATGGGCTTGTGGCGGCCTGCATAATCATATTCGGCGTTAGGGGAAGCAGTGCGACAAAGGAATGCTATGAGTTACTCTGGTATCCGAATACGTATGACCTCCCCAGGGGCTTGGCCCTGGGCAACCACTCGTCTTCGCCTTCGGCAGCGGTGGTGGAACTGTTCGGAAGGAGAGTCCTTCCCTTCTTGGACCCTTTGGCCCCCTCAGTTGGGGCAGCCTTCCTCTTCTTGTCTCCCCCAACTGAAGGGGGAGCATCTTCTTCTTCCTCCTCGTCTTCGGGGGAGGAGTGTGTCGCAGAGTTACCGGACGATGAGTCCGCTGATGCCTAGCGTCCGGAACTCTTTCGGGTTCCCTTGGCCTTCTTCGTCTTCTCCGGCACCTTGTAAGGAGCCAGAGTCAACATCTTCGTCAGGAGAGCATATGCTGGACCTTCGGGCAAAGGAGCAGGACAGTCGATCTGTCCGGCCGTCTCCTGCCAGTCCTGTCAAAGGTACGGGAGCTTAGATCCCACATAGAGTCAAACTATGAGAAACAAGTATCCTGTGAGAGGTAAAACATCTTACCGTGCTGGCTTGGCGCTTCACACAGAATCCGCGATCCTCGGTAGTGGGAGGGGGAACCTCGGCACCCTTGAATAGCACCTTCTAGGCATCCTCGTGAGTTGTGTCGAAGAGCCGGTTCAGAGTTCGATGCTGGGTCGGGTCGAACTCCCACAAGTTGAAAGCCCGTTGTTGGCACGGGAGGATCCGGCGGATGAGCATGACCTGGACTATGTTGACGAGTTTGAGCTTCTTGTTCACCATGTTTTGAATACATGTTTGGAGTCCGGTCAGCTCTCCCGAACTACCCCAGCACAGGCCCTTCTCTTGCCAGGAGGTGAGGCGCGTGGGGATGCCAGATCGGAACTCAGGGGCCACTGCCCATTTAGGGTCACGCGGCTCGGTGATGTAGAACCACCCCGATTGCCACCCCTTTATGGTCTCCACGAAGGAGCCCTCGAGCCATGTGACATTGGGCATCTTGCCCACCATGGCGCCTCCACACTCCGCCTGGCGGCCACTCACTACCTTCGGCTTGACGTTGGAGGTCTTCAGCCACAAGCCGAAGTGGGGCTTGATGCGGAGGAAGGCCTCGCACACGACGATAAACGCCAAGATGATGAGGATGAAGTTCGGGGCCAGATCGTGGAAGTCCAGGCCATAGTAGAACATGAGCCCCTGGACGAATGGGTGGAGAGGGAATCCTAGTCCGCGGAGGAAATGGGTAAGGAACACTACCGTCTCATGGGGCCTGGGGGTGGGGATGAGCTGCCCCTCATCTGGGAGCCGGTGCGCGATGTTGTCGGGTAGGTATCTGGCTCTCCTCAGCTTCTTGATGTGTCCCTCCATGACGGAGGAGACCATCCACCTGCCTCCCGCTCCGGACATGGTTGGAGAAGGTCGAGGTGGGAAATGCGGACTTGGGCGCTAGAGCTTGAGTGTGCAAAAATGGATGAGCAAATGAGGAAGAAGGCATGGATGAAAAGGTGAATCCTTATCCCTTTATAAGGGCGGCCGAAACTATGCGCCCCGACTAGCCTCGTAAAACTCACTTATCCCCCAAGCACCGTAATCGATGGCGCGGTTGGGTTACCCATGCCCGTATTGATGAGAATCCCGTAATAAGGGGAACACGATCTCTGCTTTGACAAGACGTGTCAAAAAACTGCCTCGCGTTATGTGTGGGGCTAGTTAAAGGAAACGGTTCGAATAATTACCGGGCCATGGCATAATGTCGTGTTGCCAAAACGTGTTAGCAGATTAGATTTGTGGAAATATTATTCTCTCTACGGTGGTATGTGGAACTTATTTTGCAGGGTCGGACACTATCCTTGTATTCAAATTCTTCCGTGGTGTATTCGGAGGAGGAACCCGCCTTGCAATGCCGAAGACAATACTGCGCGCCGGACTCATCGTCATTGAAGCCTGGTTTAGGGGCTACTGAGGGAGTCCTGGATTAGGGGGTCTCCGGACAGCCGGACTATATCCTTTGGCCGGACTATTGGACTATGAAGATACAAGATTGAAGACTTCGTCTCGTGTCCAGATGGGACTCTACTTGGCGTGGAAGGCAAGCTAGGCAATACGGATATGTATATCTCCTCCTTTGTAACCGACCTTGTGTAACCCTAGCCCCCTCCGATGTCTATATAAACCGGAGGGTTTTAGTCCGTAGGACAACATACAATCATACTATAGGCTAGCTTCTAGGGTTTAGCCTCTCTGATCTCGTGGTAGATCAACTCTTGTAATACCCATATCATCAATATTAATCAAGCAGGACGTAGGGTTTTACCTCCATCAAGAGGGCCCGAACCTGGGTAAAACATCGTGTCCCCTGCCTCCTGTTACCATCAGCCTTAGATGCACAGTTCGGGACCCCCTACCCGAGATCCGTCGGTTTTGACACCGACACCAAGATTATGCTCTTCTTACTCCTTATTCTTCCATCCATCGTAATATCACCCAAAACTTGAAAACTTCAATCACACAAAACTCAACAAAACTTCCGTGAGGTCTATTAGTATAAGAAAGAAAATCACAACTATAAGTACTGTTGAAAACCCATTCCTATTTTATTCTTGAATTATATCTACTGTATTCCAACTTTTCTATGGCAAAAAAATCTTCAAATAAAACCATAGAATCATCAAAACAAGCACACAATGCAAAGAAAACAGAATCTGTCAAAAACAGAAAAGTCTGAAGCAATCTGGATATTTCTAATACTTCTGTAACTCTAAAAATTCTGAAAAATTAGGACCACTTCAGCAAATTGTATACTAATCTTACGAAAAAGGAATTGGTATTTTATCACGCTTCTGTTAAAAATGAGAATTATTTTTGTGAGCGCAAAAGTTTCTGTTTTTCAGCAAGATCAAATCAACTAGCACCCAACATGATCCCAAAGGCTTTGCTTGGCACAAACACTAATTAAAACACGAAAAACACAATCATAACAGTATCATAATTGTGCAAACACTCAAGAATAAAAAGCAAAAGAAAAAATAAATTTTATTCATTAGGTTGCCTCCCAACAAGCACTATCGTTTTACGTCCTTAGCTAGGCATAAAGCGAAGGATCTAAGTATTGTCATCTTTGTTTATAGATCCATATGATGCCCTCATGATTGATTCATATGGTGGCCTAATTCTTGTTCTAGGGAAGTGTTACATACCCTTCCTTAGTGGAAATTGAAATTTAATATTGCCTTCTTTCATATCAATCACAGCATCAATAGTACGTAAAAACGGTCTACCAAGAATAATTGGACAACGGATTGCAATCAATATCAAGAACAATAAAATCTATGTGCACATAATTCCAATTTGCAAGAATAAGAACATCATTCATTCTTACCATAGGCTTTTTAATAGTGGAATCCACTAAGTGCAAATTAAGAGAACATTTTTCAATATTGGTAAGACCAAGCACATCACATAAAGATTTTGGAATTGTAGAAACACTAGCACCCAAGTCACATGAAGCTAAACACTCATAATTTTTAATCTTTAATTTGATAGTAGGTTCCCATTCATCATGTAATTTTCTAGGAATTGAAACTTCTAATTCCAACTTTTCTTCCAAAGCTTCCATCATAGCATCAACGATGTGTAGTCAAAGCTTTATTTTGTTCATAAGCATGGCGTGGATTTATCATGGATTGCAACAAAGAAATACAATCAATCAAAGAGAAACTATCATAATTAAAGTCTTTATAATCCAAAAGAGTGGGCACATCACTAGTTAAAGTTTTGACCTCTTCAAACCCACTTTTATCAATTTTCTCAACAAGATTTTGACCCTCCGAATTATCGGGATGCCTTCTAGCTAAAGTTGACTCTTCTTCAGTCCATTTTTCATAAATCTTAATTTTACTAAACAAAGAAGTAATAGGAGAAACACCAATCATTTTAAGATCTTCATCACTTTTATGAAAGCAATCACTAAAAAACGCTTTTTCTAAAAAATCTCTTCTAGCTCTAAGCATAGCGGTTCTTTTCTTAATTTCATCCATAGAAACATAAAGAGATTTAATTGATTCTTATACCTTAGTCACAAAAAAAATCATCTTGAGATTTTCTACATCATGAGATACTTCTAGACAAATCATCAATCTTATTCAGCTTTTCTTCTATCGTAGCATTGAAAACTTTTGGAGTATTGATAAATTCTTTAATATTACTCTCAAGATCAGAGGTGTTCCTATTATTATTATAATAGGGATTACCATAGGAATTACCATAATTATTAGAGGAATTAGTAGGAAAAGGCCTAGGATTAAAATTTCCTCTATAAGCATTGTTATTGAAATTGTTTCGCGAGACAAAATTCACATCTATGGCATCACTATTTTGCTCAATAAAAGTAGACAAAGGCATGTCATGAAAATCAATAGGAGCACTTTTATTAGCAACCAATTTCATAAGCGCATCAACTTTTTCACTCAAATAAGAAATTTCTTCAACCGAATTAACTTTTTTACTAGTAGGAGCTCTTTCGGTATGCCATTGCGAATAATTTGACATAATGTTATCAAGCAATTTGCTGGCTTCACCCAAAGTTATTTCCATAAAAGTACCACCCGCGGCGGAGTGCAAAAGATTACGAGAAACAAAATTCAACCCCACATAAAAAAATTGTATGATCATCCAAAGATTTAAACAATGAGTTGGGCAATTCCTTGGCATCAATTTCATCCTTTCCCAAGATTGCGCCACATGCTCATGTTCAACTTGCTTGAAATTCATGATCTGGGTTCTAAGGGAAATAATTTTGTGGGAGGAAAATACTTAGTAATGAAAGCATCTTTGCGCTTATCCCAAGAATCGATACTATTGTGAGGCAAAGAAGAAAACCAAAATTTTGCATGATCTTGCAAAGAAAACAGAAATAATTTCAACTTCACAACATCACTGTCCACATCTTTTTTTCTTTTGCATATCGCATAATTCCACGAATGTGTTAAGATGGGATGCGACATCCGCATTACGAGTACCAGAAAATTGATCTTTCGTAACAAGATTCAGCAAAGTGGTATTAATATCACAAGACTCTGCACTAGTGGCGGGAGGAGCAATCGGAGTGCTAACAAAATCATTGTTGTTGGTATTGGAGAAATCACAAAACCTAGTATTCTCTTGAGTCATTGTGACTACACAATAGGATTGCACTAAAAAAACAGATCTAACGAGAAAACGGCTAACGAAAAAGAGGGCAAATGAAACAGCACATTTTTGTGAAGTGGGGGCGAGGAAAACGAGAGGAAAATGGAAAATAATGTAAATTCCAACGAAATGAGATTTATGATTAGGAACCTGGTAGATGTTGATGATGTCTCCCCGGCAACAGCGCCAGAAATTCCTTTTGATGTTTGCTTAACTACGTCGGTATTTCCCTAAAGAGGAAGGGGTGATGCAGCACATCAACGGTAGGTATTTCCCTCAGTGATGAGAAAAAGGTTATCAAACCAGTAGGAGAACCATGCAGCACCATGTAAACAGCCCCTACACACAAAGAACAAATACTTGCAACCCACGTAAGAGAGGGGTTGTCAATCCCTAACGGGTAAAAAGATATGTAAAATTGTAGTAGATTGGATAAGTAGAACTCGCGGGAACGCGAGAGAGAATAAATAAGAATAAATTTCAACAAGGTATTTTTGGTTTAATAGATCTAAAAATAAAATAAAATAAAAATAGACCGCGAAGGCAAATATAGTAAAGAAGAGACACGGGGACCGTAGGTTTCACTAGTGGCTTCTCTCGAGAAAAATAGCAAATGGTGGGTGAACAAACTACGGTTGGCCAATTGATAGAACTTCAAATAATCATGACGATATCTAGGCAATGATCATTATATAGGCATCATGTCCAAGATTAGTAGACCGACTCCTACCTGCATCTACTACTATTACTCCACACATCGACCACTATCCAGCATGCATCTACTGTATTAAGCTCATGGAGAAATGAAGTAATGCAATAAGAACGATGACATGATGTAGACAAGATCTATTTATGTAGAAATAGACCCCATCTTGTTATCCTTAATAGCAACGATACATACGTGTCTTTTCCCCTTCTGTCACTGGGATCAAGCATCGTAAGATTGAACCCATCACAAAGCACCTCTTCCCATTGCAAGATAAATAGATCAAGTTGGCCAAACATAACCCAAATATTAGAGAAGAAATATGAGGCTATAAGCAATCATGCATATAAGAGATCAAAGAAGGCTCAAATAACTTTCATGGATAAAAACATAGATCTGATCATAAACTCAAAGTTCATCGGATCCCAACAAACACACCACAAAATAGATTTACATCATATGGATCTCCAAGAGACCATTTA
>NC_041382.1:267540496-267603835 GCF_002162155.2 Triticum dicoccoides | reverse complement strand
GGTGTCTAGATTGGATCTGGTGGTTCTGGAACTTGCGGCGACTGGAATTGATTTTGGTCAACTCCCCTAGGGTTTCTGGAATATTGGGGTATTTATAGAGCAAAGAGGCAGTGCGGAGGCTACCTAGGTGGGCACAACCCACCTGGCCACGCCTGGGGGCCCAGGCACGCCCTGGTGGGTTGTGCCCCCCTCGGGGCACCCCCTAGGTGCTTCTCGGGACCACTAGGTGTCTTCTGGTCCATAAAATTCTACAAAAAGTTTCTTTGCATTTGGACTCCATTTGATATTGATTTCCTGCGATGTAAAAAACAAGCAGAAAACAGCAACTAGCACTGGGCACTATGTTAATAGGTTAGTACCAAAAAATGATATAAAATGGTTGTAAAACATCCAAGAATGATAATATAACAGCATGGAATAATCAAGAATTATAAATACGTTGGAGACGTATCAGAGAGTGATAGAAGGTTAAACCCTAGTTTATGCGCTATTCCGTAAGGGACTTATTTGGATCCGAAAGTTTAATGCTATGTTTAGAATTTATTCTTAATACTTTTCTCGTAGTCACGGATGCTTGCGAGGGGGTTAATCATAAGTAGGAGGTTTGTTCAAGTAAGAACATCACCTAAGCACCGATCCACCCACATATCAAATTATCAAAGTAGCAAACACAAATCAAACCAACATGATGAAAGTGGCTAGATGAAATTCCCGTGTACCCTCAAGAACGCTTTGCTTATCATAAGAGACTGTTTTGGCTTGTCCTTTGCCTCAAAGGGATTGGGCTACCTTGCTGCACTTTTGTTACTATTATCATCACTTGCTCGTTAGAAATTATCTTGCTATCAAACTACTTGTTACTTATAATTTCAGTGCTTGTAGAGAATACCTTGCTGAAAACCACTTGTCATTTCCTTCTGCTCCTCGTTGGGTTCGGCACTCTTACTTATCAAAAGTACTACGATTGATCCCCTATACTTGTGGGTCATCAATGCTCAAGGCTCGTATCGACTCCCAGGAATGACCATCGGGCCTCGGGTCGAGCCCGTCCCACAAAGGAGACAACTCCATGGAAGCTCAGTCTCGTGGTTGAGCAGGTTGCATGCCTTTTCTACCAAGTGGCTCGTGGTGGCACCCCCTCTCCTTGGGCGACGACAATACGTTGCACGCTCTCACCACAACTCGGCACCTGTCATGATGTGTGGCATGATGATGATGATGATAATAATAATAATAATAATAATAATAATAATAATAATAATAATAATAATAATAATAATAATAATAATAATAAGTAGGTAGGATCATGAATCGACAATGGGACATGCGTTCATTCCCGGACTTGCCTTAGAAGGACACCTGTAAGTGCATCAAGTGCCCCCTTAGTGGTTTTGGAGTATTGAATTCAAATAGGTTGAGGATCTAATGTGTTTGTGAGTATACACAGGAAATAGAGTTCCTGAATATTTGGTTTAACACATGGAAGACGGCCCCTAAAAATGGATTTCTTCAAGTGAAGAATTTTGTGATGAAATTGGTACGGCCTTTGAAGAAATTGATGTGAAGACTTTCAAGCTTCAAGACTTTTGTTTTCATAGTTTCTTTTCTTCTTCTTTGAGTCACAGGAAAAATCGTAGTGTTAAAGGGGGTCTAGGTGAAACATATTTCACATTTCCAAATATGCTCATACTTACTCAAAACCTATACTACACTAGCCACTTCGAGTGAAGCCTTTGGAAATCTCCAGAACAACTGACACATTTGCTAGAGACAGTGATGAAGTTCATCTGGTCACTGACAAATTTAGTCAGGCTGAGGAGTTAGGAGTTCGCCAGTGCGATCTTCCTAAAAGTGAGAAAATTGAGTGCCCCAATGAATTTGAGAGTTCAAAGTCCGACCGTTGCTGCGCCACGGGCCAACTGTCGAGTGGATCCTTATCCTAGCAATGATAGAATCAGAGAAGGGCATTTATGATCATTCATGTCGGGTATCCCCCTGGCTATAAATAGATGCCCCCCCACAACCACTTGTTGGTTGCTTGCTTCGAGAGAACTAAACACTTGTTGATGTCTACTACCCAACTTTACTCTTGTAGACTCGTGTTGGGCCTCCAAGCGTAGAATTTTGTAGGATAGTAGCAATTTCACCTCAAGTGGATGACCTAAGGTTTATCAATCCATGGGAGGCATAGGATGAAGATGGTCTCTCTCAAAAAAACCTGCAACCAAAAACAAGAAATCCCTTGTGCGCCCAACACACCCAATACAATGGAAAATTGTATAGGTGCACTAATTCGGCGAAGAGATGGTGATACAAGTGTAGTGCAGATAGTAGATATAGGTTTTTGTAATCTGAAATTATAAAAACAGCAAGGTAGCGATTGATAAAAAGAAGCACAAACGGTATTGCAATGCTTGAAAATAAGGTCTAGTGTACATACTTTCACTAGTGCAATCTCTCAACAGTGCTAACATAATTAAATCATATGGTCAACGTGCGACAAAGAGTCACTCCAAAGTTCTTATCTAGCGGAGAACATAAGACGAAATTGTTTGTAGGGTATGAAACCACCTCAAAGTTATATTTTCCAATCAATTTATTGAGTCATCCCTATAAGAGTAACAAAAAACCCTAGATTTCGTACTAAAATAACACCATATGATACACATCAACAAACTCTAATGTCACCTAGATACTCCAATGTCACCACAAGTATCCGTGAGTTGATTATTCGATATGCATCAAACAACTTCAGCTTCATAATATTCAATCTGATACGTCATCAACGTATCTATAATTTTCGATTGTTCCTTGTTGTTATATTATCATTCTTGGATGTTTTACCATCATTTTATAGCAACCTTATATCATTTTTTGGGACTAATGTATTGAAATAGTGCCCACTGCCAGTTGTGGTTTTTTGCTTGTTTCTTACTTTGTGGAATATCAGTACCAAAAGGAGTCCAAATGCAGCGAAACTTTTTGGAGATTTTTTTTGGACCAAAAGACAACTTGGTAACCAAGAAAGCACCTGGGGAAGGTTCGTGGGGACCAAAACCCACCAAGGTGCGCCCAGGGGGGTTGCGGGGCCCACGGGGGTCTCCTCCACCGCCTCTTCACCCTATAAATTCCCAAATATTCTAGAAACTATAGGGGAGTCGATGAAAAACAATTCCAGTCGCAAGAAGTTCCAGAACCACGAGATCCAATCTAGAGCCATATTCCGGCACCTTGCCAGAGGGGAACACGATCATAGAGGGGTTCATCATACTCATTGGTGCCTCTACGATGATGCGTGAGTAGTTCACCATAGACCTATGGGTCTGTAGTAATTAGCTATATGGCTTATTCTCTCTTTTTGATTCTCAATACAATGGTCTCTTGGAGATCTATTTGATGTAATGACTTTTTGCGGTGTGTTTGTTGGGATCCGATGAAGTTTGAGTTTATGATAAGATTTTTATCCATGAATATTATTTGAGTCTTCTTTGATCTCTTATATGCATGATTATTTATAGCCTCGTATTTCTTCTCCAAATCTTTGGTTTACTTAGGTCGACCAGATTGATTTTTCTTGCCATGGGAAGAGGTGCTTTGTGATGGGTTCGATCTTGCGGTGTCCTCTCCGATGATAGAAGGGGCAGCGAGGCACACATGCATCATTTCTATTAAGGATGACAAGATGGGGGCTATTCCTACATGAGTAGATCTTGTCTACATCATGTCATCATTCTTATTGCATTACTCTGTTTCTCCATGAACTTAATACACTAGATGCACGTTGGATAGTGGTCGATGTGTGGAGTAATAGTAGTAGATGCAGAATTATTTTGGTCTACTAATCTTGGACATGATGCCTATATATTGATCGTTGCCTTGTATATAGTCTTAATTATTTGATCTTCTAACAATTGCCCAACAGTAATTTGTTTACCCACCGTGTGCTATTTCTCGAGAGAAGCCACTAGTGAAATCTACGGCCCCGGGTCTATTCTTTGTCGTATTTTCTTTCCGATCTATTATTTGCCACTTTTATTTTCAGATCTATTATCCCAAAAACACAAAAATACCTTCCTGCACTTTTTATTTGTATCTTTTATTTCGCGTTTTACCGAGATCTATTTATCGAAACTACCACAAAATTATCTATCTTTTTACCGTGGAGAGATTGACAACCCCTCACGCGTCGAGTTGCAAGTATTTGTTATTTGTGTGCAGGTACCGTTTACATAGTGTTGCTTGGTTCTCCTACCGAATTGATACCTTGGTTTCACAACTCAGGGAAATACCTACCATAGTTGTGCTGCATCATCCCTTCCTCTTTGGGGAAATACCCACGCAGTTTCTAGCCGCATCAAAAGGAATTTCTGGCGCCGTTGCCGAGGAGACATCATCAACATCTATCAGGTTCCTAATCACAAATCTCATCTCCTTGCAATTTACTTTATTTTCCATTTGCCTCTTATTTTCATCTCCCCCACTTCACAAAAATTTGCCTTTTTATTCGCCCTCTTTTTTGTTCGCCGTTTTTTCATCAGATCTATCTTTGTTTGTGTTCTTGTTTGCCTACTTTGTCGTTATGGCTAGTTATTCCTCTATCGTGTGTACACCCAAGAATGAGTTCTTCATTTTAAACAAAGGGGAGGGGTAAATTTAAAAGATGCTTGGTATAGGATTTGCAATGCTCATAATAGATCTATCCGTAAGCAATCTACTTTTATTCTTCTTCGTAGTTTTTATGTGGGCGTTACCACTTGGTATAGATTCGTCCTTGATATGATTACCGGTGGAAATTTCTTGATGTGTTCATCTTTGGATGCTTTTAATGCCATGGGAGATCTAGTGGGTGCACCACCTATCATTATTAATGAAACAATCTTAACTCTTGAGCATGTTATGCAAAGATTAGATGCTATTGAAAAGAAGATGGTCACCTTAGAGCAAATTGAAAATTTAGATAAAAAGATGCAGAATCTTGCTAATAAATTTGGGTCAAAAGAGGACGATGTTTTTAAGTTACTAAAGGAGAAGGAAACCGTAGTTAACGAAAGAATTGGAGAAAGTCCATCTCAGATTGATAAGTTGGAAGAAATTTTTAGTAACTTAAGCTCGCCTTTTTCTACTGCTAAAATTATTGAAAAAACTCCCGTAAAAATTGGCAAGACTACTCAAGTCACTAAGAACAATGGTGCAACTTCTAATAACAACCAAGAAGATCTTAAAATGATTAGCATTCATCCCAACTTCTTTGAAGTGATAAAAAGCCCTATTTGCAAGAATGAATTTTTCAATCTTATTCCTAGAAGTATTATTTTTGAAAATAGGCATGCTAAATATTTGAAGAATTCTAGTTGTGTGATTGAGGAGTTGAAAACTAAAGATGAAAACACTTGAATCTATGCATTATGCCTAGCTAGGGGCATAAAACGATAGCGCTTGTTTGGAGGCAACCTAATAAATAAAATTTATTTTTGGCTTTTTCATTCTGTTTTTGAGTGTTTGCACAATTATGCTACTATTATGATTGTGTTTTTATGTTTTAATTAGTGTTTGTGCCAAGTAAAGCCTTTGGGATTATGTTTGGTGATAGTTGATTTGATCTTGTTGGAAAACAGGAAGATTTCTGTCCAGTAAAACATTTTTTACAAATCAAAGAAGCGACGCAAAATTCTGATTTTTTACAAAAGATTGATATACAAATTGTCTATGTTTTCCTAATATTTCAGAATTTTCGGAGTTACAGAAGTATGAGTGAAAATCGCATCTTTACATACTGTTCTGTTTTTGACAGATTCTGTTTTCTTTGCAATGAGTGCTTGTTTTAATTAATCTATGGTTTGTATCGGGGGGTATAAGCCATGCTATTGTGGAATTGTCACGGCAGATGTCCTAGCCTAAGGACTTAGTAGTGAGGCCAATGCATCTTTGTAGTAGCTTGAGAGGGGTTGAGCGGAATCGAGAGACGCAACACAAGACAAGGATTTAGACAGCTTCGGGCCCCGGGAAACATCATCCGGTAATAGCCCTACATGTTGTTTGTGGCTAGATCTCATTATACTCATGAGAGAGTCGCCGCATAAGCTGGCTCCCCCTTTGTGTCTAGCCCTAGAGATTGTTTCTTCTGTCCCTCTTGGGGTGCCCTGCCCCTCCTTATATATGTTGAAGGGGCGGGTTACGTGACTAGTCCTAGTAGGATTAGGATTACTCTATTACAAGTGGAGTCCTAGTCTTGCTTCCTTTGTAAGGGAATATTCCTTACACTTTCCTCTTAAGCCGGCCCATCATAAATATGAGCCGGCCTTCTGGGCCTTGGGCCTTGTTGTCCATCTGACCTGCCCGCCGGGTTACTAATGAATCGCCAAGATCGGGCGGGTCACTCTTGAGTCGCCAAGCTCCGAGCGGGTCACCAGTGAGTCGCCATACTCCAGTCGGGTCATACATCCAATGGGTTACACCTTGGGGTATATCCCCGACATTAGCCCCCGGTTTAATTTGGATTAATCCATGTTAAACTGATATGCAACATAAACGCAAGAACAAATTTGACAGGTTGTGCTCCGGGTTAAGAACTCTTGTAAGTCGGCACCTGATCATCCTTGTCATTTCCTTCTTGTGGGAAGTCCGGGTCATATACCAGCTTCATAATCAATTTGCTGACATTGGTTTCTCACAGAAAAATATTGTGAAGAATATTGGCCTTGAAATACTCATCTGATTTTCAGCCGGCTTGAAGATGTAGATCTCCATTATATTCATATCACTGGTAGCCCCCAAGGGTCGGGTCATTATGCAATAATGATCAGGGACTTTGTAAATATGATCATGTAGACTTGAGCAGCAACGTGTAGCCCCCAAGGGCCGTCTCAGTAAGATAATACTGAGCTGGGACTTTGTATATAATTCATTGATAATAACATCATATGATGTAATCTCCACAATGGGGCTTGAACCCACGTCCATAAGGTTAAGAGCTTTGAACGCTACCAACTAAGTACTGGATCTTTCAATATAATGTACTGAGGCTTGTGTACCTTGAATTTTTGACAGGAGCAATTGGTATCCCCCAAGGGCCGGCTCATTACAATGGGATGAGTCGTGTCTTCAATAAGTTGATCAAAAAATGACTTTACATTAGCCCCCAAGTGCCATGGTGCATGCTGGTAGTGACATGGGACTTGCATATTTGATTAATCTCAATATGAATAATGTAGCCCCCAAGTGTCGGGTGTCGTAAGCCTATAGCGACTCGGGACTATTCCCTCTATTGTAAAAAAATCATGTTCCTTAATAAAATAATAACCATTGCGCTGACGCGACTTTGAAGACCTCGATCATAATATTCCTATTGATAACCATAATAAAAATCCAACCATGTTGGCTATTAAAGATTTGAATAATATAATCTGGTTTGGAAAACCGGTTCCTGTGATATTGAATCGTACTGCCGGTTTAGGATACCTGTGCAGTAAGGGTGATAACCCAATCTTTAGAAGCCAAAATTTCCAAATGTTTATGATTGTCATATATGGCGACTTATCATCCAAAGTCAAGTCGGGTTAATCGAAACCACATATATGCTTCAGATATGAACAAAAAGGTCTCGAGACAAAACCAAAGATTGTTTTCAAAAAACTTAAGCCAAACAGAGAAAAAGTGAGGCTTCTGATTCGAATACAATTAGTAAAACGGACCAAAAGGGGTTAAGCTAGGATTCAAATACGATCATGAAGCCCCCTAGTGCTTGTGGCGTTGCGTCGATCAAGAGGGTAACGACAGCTATGTTCTCTTTGGTTCAAATATTACCTATGTTTGAACAGGAAGCCCCCAAATGACCTTGAGAGTTTTTTAACGACTCTAATTCGAATATGATCAAAGTCGGCCCCAAAAGGGGTTAATCTATGATTCGAATACGATCAAGAAGCCCCCTAGTGGGTTTGGCATTGCGCCGATCAAGAGGGTACCGACAACTATTTTATCTTTGGTTCGAATACGACCTATGTTTGAATAGGAAGCCCCCAAATGACCTTGAGACTTTTTTAACGACTCTGATTCGATTACGTTCAAAGTCGGACCCAAAAGGGGTTAAGATAGATCCAAATACAATCACCCCCAATGGTCTTTTGAAACAGGGTACCTATGTTTGAGTTGTGCCTTGCAACAGACTCTCTTTGGTCCCTTTAAGTTTTCCTGAGAACTCGAGCTTTGCGAGAGATAAATTCTTCTTGAACTGGAATTTTTTCCAGACGGCCTTTAAACTGGCAACATTTAATGAGCTATGTGCATGTAGCCCTCGTGCCTTTAAGATGACTCAATGAGTTGACTTGAGATTCTCCACAGTTGACCATGATATAGACCGGTTTGAGTCCTGCATGGGAGAACTTGCAAGCCAGAGTAATTGCTCTTTCTAAGAAAGCAATATGTAATATAAAACTATACTGGATGGATTTCACCTGATACGTCAAGCCAGTAATTATCCACCGCGGAGTTGATGATCACCTTGGTGAAGCTGAAATCAATCACGGCTGAGTCGGTCGTGAAACAGACAGACGGGCCAGCCACGATGTTGTAAACCGGTGCGGACGGGCAAGTTAACCATGTCATGTAAATTGGGCCATAAACACGGTTGTTTGCACATGTATTTGTCGAGCATCATGGTACGGTCAGATGCTAGCGCAAGATGATGGTGGCGCGAGCTATACATCCATGACACGGCCATCTCCCTTGCAATAAACAATTTTCCTGCATAAACAATATTGCAGAACAAGGCAAAGATAAACTGTTTTTTGATAAAAACAATATGTGCTAACAAAACAAACTTAGATGGATATCACCTGATTTTTTTGAACAACAGATGATTTGCATGTAGCAGCCGCAAATATTCAGTACTGTCGCTGAATTCTTTCTTGATCCATATATGTATCCAAAGTATTTTTGTGTTGACCTCCTCAAGGATCTTGCGACATGCTTGACTATAGCAGTATACTATATTGTTTGATTAACTAGGAGTACTAGCTGTACTAGCCCCTCTTTTTTAATGATCTGGTCATGTGCAAGGCTGAGGCCTGTGGTGACCCCTCCAACTCACGGGTGCGCGCTCCAGTAGCTGTGTTGCGGCAGGTCATATGGATATATATTTTTTGGCATTCTCCATACCACACGAACACACGAGAAATAGTAGCATCTCACTCTGATCAATCCGAGGTTGATCAATCCCACATCACAGTGCTTTCTTCACAAATCCCAGTTTACCTCCATACCAATGAAGTTCAGAGTTGTAGGCCACCACCGCTGTTGCGCTCTTTATGGCATAAGTGTGCACAGAGGGAGGGGCGGCTCATCGCGCGGCAAGTGCGGCTCAGGCAACGGCAATTTAACCGTGGAGATGAATAACTAGCCCCGACAGAGACCATATGGGAGCGCGAGATGAAAACGGTGGCTTGCAGCAGCTCAGCGGTTCAAAGGTCACGGGGGCGACTGCAGCGACTTAGGGGTAGGCCATCAGGCGGCAGAAACGGGGCGGCCTACACAAGCAACAACAGTGGCCGGTAGCAGGGCCGTGGAATTGGTGGCTCAAAAGAGATGGAAACGAGATCGGAGTAGCTCGCAAACAAGGTCACAACGGTTCACGCGCGGTGACTCAGCAACAGAGCACGGACGGTCGAGTATACAGGGCTGTACACGGCGGCTACTCATGGTGCGGGTCGTGTCTTCAGTGGCGGCTCGACGACTTAAC
Source organism: Triticum dicoccoides (assembly GCF_002162155.2). NCBI lineage: Eukaryota > Viridiplantae > Streptophyta > Magnoliopsida > Poales > Poaceae > Triticum > Triticum dicoccoides. The sequence continues at coordinate 267,594,102 of NC_041382.1, read as the reverse complement.
ATGGAGAGGCTCCAAGGCAGGGGCGGCTTAGAGTGGACGGAACGAGGCGGCTTGAGACCATGAGAAACTGCAGCTGATCCGGCCAGACGGGCTGCAGGGAGGCGGCTCACAGTGGAGGAGTGCACGGGTGCGATGGTCCGGCAGCGAGCCACGAGGCAGAGCTGGCCGCTGGAGAGTGCAGAGGATAACACGGCGACTTCGGCAGCCCTGTGGTACCGCGACGCGGGAAGAGCCGTTCGTCGGCGCGAGCGACGGCGCTGGCGCGGGCGAGCCGGGCGGATGAGGAGGAGGCGCGTCAATGGCTCGCGGGCTATAACACCCTCGATGCGGCTATATCTCCCACGTGTCGAAGCACGACTTAGAGGCATAACCGCATTGAAAGCAATGTCGCAAGTGAGGTAATCTTCGCAAACAACCCATGTAATACAATAAGGGAAAAGATACATAGTTGGCTTACAATCGCCACTTCACACAATTACATGAATAAAGCATTACATCATCCAAATACAATCAAGGTCCGACCACGGAACCAAAATAAAAGAAGAACCCCAAATGCGACAAGGTCCCCGATCGACCCCAACTGGGCTCCACTACTGATCAACTAGAGTGAAACAACACAAAGGACAAGATCTTCATCGAGCTCCTCCTTGAGCTTGGTTGCGTCATCTGCACGGACTCATCGGCACCTGCAAGCTGGTTTTTGAAGTAATCTGTGAGCCATGGGGACTCAGCAATCTCGCACCCTCGCGATCAAGACTATTTAAGCTTATGGGTAGGGTAAAAGGTATGAGGTGGAGCTGCAGCAAGCGACTAGCATATATGGTGGCTAACATACGCAAATGAGAGCGAGAATAGAAGGAAAAGCACGGTCGATAAAAGTATGATCAAGAAGTGATCCTAGAACAACCTACGTCAAGCATAACTCCAACACCATGTTCACTTCCCGGACCGCCAAGAAGAGACCATCATGGTTACACACACGGTTGATGTATTTTAATTAAGGTCAACTTCAGGTTTTCTACAACCGGACATTAACAAATTCCCATCTGCCCATAACCGCGAGCACGTTTTTCGAAAGTTCAATCCCTGCAGGGGTGTCCCAACTTAGCCCATCACAAGCTCTCACGGTCAACGAAGGATAAACCTTCTCCCGAGACATTCCGATCAGACTCGGCATCCCAGTTCTACAAGACAACTTCGACAAGGTAAAACAAATTCGGCAACACCGCCCGAATGTGCCGACAAATCTCGATAGGAGCTGCACATATCTCGTTCTCAGGGCACACTCAGATGAGCTCTCCATACAACTAAAACCAAACCTCGAGTTTCCCCGAGGGGGCGCTGCACAGGACTCTAGTTTGGACCAACACTCAGAGGAGCACTGGCCCCGGGGGGTTTAAATAAAGATGCCCCTTGAGTCCGCGGAACCCAAGGGAAAAAGAGGCTAGGTGGCGAATGGTAAAACCAAAGTTGGGCATTGCTGGAAGAGTTTTATTCAAGGCGAACTGTCAAGGGGTTCCCATTATTACCCAACCGCGTAAGGAACGCAAAATCCGGGAACATAACACCGATATGACAGAAACTAGGGCGGCAAGAGTGGAACAAAACACTAGGCAAATGGCTGAGCCTTGCACCCTTTACCAAGTATATAGATGCATTAATTAAATAAGAGATATTATGATATCCCAACAAGTAAACATGTTCCAACAAGGAACAACATCTCCATGTTCCAACAAGGAACAAACTTCATCTTCACCTGCAACTAACAACGCTATAAGAGGGGCTGAGCAAAGCGGTAACATAGCCAAAAAACGGTTTGCTAGGACAAGGTGGGTTAGAGGCTTGGTTCAACAATATGGGAGGCATGATAAGCAAATGGTAGGCATCATAGCATAGGCATAGCAAAAGAGCGAGCATCTAGCAAGCAAAGATAGAAGTGATTTTGAGGGTATGATCATCTTGCCTGAAATCCCGCAAGGAAGAAGAACGAGTCCATGAAGAAGACAACTGGACGTAGTCGAACGGATCCTCACAAACGCGACGTTATCGGAACAAACCCGAAGAAGCAACACCGGAAAGAAGCACACAACATAGTAAACAACCAACACCTGAACATGGCATGATGCACAATCGAGTATGATGCATGTCCGGTTTAATGAGGCATGGCATGGCAATGTGCACAAGCAAAACTACAAGTTAAGTGGAGCTCAATATGCAACGAGTTGCATATTGACGAAACACCACAACAATTATTTAGTTCTCTCTCGTTTAGGTACCCATCAATATTAAATGTTGATTAACATGGCAAGAGGTGAGGCATAACAAAACTACACCATCTAAACAATTTAAATGGGGCCGGATATAACAAATAACGAATCCGGTAAATCCTCATATGCATATATTAGGTTAGGTCCTGTTCTGCCCAAAACCATATTTTTGAGTTGTTTAACATGCAAAGCAATGACACCATGATAAACTAGGCAAAATTCTACCCCATTTACATATAAAGTTTATTTAAAACCGAGCTACGGTTATTTAGTTATGAATTAAATCATTTTAGCATGGCATAGGAGTAAATTAATGCAAACAACAGTTTAAGCATTTTAAACATAGATGAAATTTGCAAATTATGAAACTAGATGAAATTCTAGACACATTTCATATATAATTCATTTTAATACGATGCACGGTTAAAGAGTTATTATATGCATGAAGTTTAGGGGCTAATCTGCAAAACTGCAAATCCTGGAGTAAAATATGAAAATCACTGGATGAAAAAAAACACGTAACGGGCCGTATCTAGCTGGCCTGATAGGAGCAAAGGAGAGGGGCTGTTGGCCTGCTCACCCATGGGCCCAACAGGCCGGCGGATCTGGCAGGCTGAAACAGGGCGCCGAGCGGCTGGCGATGCGTGCATTGACCGCGTGGGATCGATGCGGACTGACCCGCCTCACCCGGTGCAGAGGGACCGGCGACAGAGGTCGGCCTTGATGAGAAGGCGAGGTCAACGGAGCGCAGGGGAACTTGGCGCATGGCTCTCGAGCGGCAGAGCAGCGACCTGGAGGCAGAGACGAGACCGGGGCGCAGGAAACTTGGCGCTGCTCGTCCTCGCTCGCAGAAGAAGCAGATAGAGGGGCGACTTCAGACGGGAAGCGGCGGTTCAGCGAGGAGGTCCTGGAGATGACCGCCGGCGGCGACTGGCGCAGGCAAGCGGAATGAGGCGGAGGGGCTCTGGCGAAGGAGAAGCAGAGGAGGGCTCCCGCGGCGACGCGCAGCAAGGCGCAGAACCCGCGCGGGGGCGAGGACAACAGAGGACGCTGACGAGCTTGCTTGGGGACGAGGCAGCCATGGCGCTCCTGCTCAGACGAAGACGGTGGTGCCCAGCAGGATTAGTCCCTCAAGGTCGAGCCGCACCAGGAGACACAGGAACTCCTCGACATGGTTCCTCGGGCGCGGCGGCGCTGCTGGCCCGGTGGTGCTCCGACGAAGATGGAGGTGGCGAGGTCACGGACTGGACGAATCCGGCCATGGGACACCGGATCCCGACGGCAGCGAGGTGAACTGGAGCTCGGGGAGGCATCCATGTCGTGCTCGAGAAGAAACAGAGGAGGCGGGTGAGCTCTGCTGGCTCTCGGGAAGAACAAGAGGAGGCGCGGGAGCTTGGCTCGGTGGAGGTGCTCGAAGCAGAGGATCCAGGGGCGCGTTTCCGTTTGAGCTCGAGTGGCACTCGGAGTTGGCTGCGGCTTGTTGGGGATTTGGGCAGTGCAGAAAACATGGGAGGTGGTCGGAGGCTGCGATTGGAGGGAGGGTGGATCTAAGAAGGATAGTGGTTGGCTAGGTGGGGAAAACGAGGAGGAAGAAGATTGCGGCGGCGGCGATGGGATGGAAGGGATAGTCTGCCTAAAACCTAGGGTTAGATTGTTTATATATAGCGGGTAGGTTAGGTTAGGGGCTATCTCGACCCTACGATCGTAAACGGACGATCGCGGATAAAATATGTTAGGAAGTCTAAAAAGGAAACAGTGATGTTTTGTAGACGTTTGGGGATGATCCGGACCCAACGGTGACGACTGCCCGGGTCATGTCCGGGAGAGCTTTCAGACACGCGCGCAAGGAGGTCCGTGGACTGACGAGAGAGCCTAGGTTGGGCCTGACGAATTGTGAAGAGCGGGTTGGTCTGAGAGAAGAGGGGAGAGATGCAGCTCGGCACGGTTTCCGGAGACCGAAAACGTCCGACGTTAGACCGGCTATACTATTGCCGCTATATTTATCCGTTGGGGCGTCAAGCGAACTCCGAATGCGACGAAAATTGACAGGCGGCCTACCTACACTATAATAAGACCACATGTCAACTTTCATCCCATTCCGAGAACATTTTCTGGCCACTTATAAAACAATATTTCAGACATGCCGCAGGCGCGTGCAAGTGTGTCTGGGCTCAGAACGGACAACAGAAAGAACTGGGGGAAACCTGGACGGATGCAAGTTTTGAAAACATGATGATGCAATGCATATGATGACATGACAAGATGCAACATGCAAGCAAATGACAAGGCAACAATAGCGAATAACTGGAAGACACCTGGCACATCGGTCTCGGGGCGTTACACGGGCCACATGGCGATTCACAGTGGAGAAGCGGCGCTGTCGGCGGGGCACGCGTAGGAGGAGATGGTAAGGCCGCGACGGTGACTTGGTCGCAGTGAAGATGGCGGCTCAATCAGCAGAGGCGCGAATGGTGGCGACTTCCGAAATGGAGGCACAGTGAGGTGGCTTGGCGTGGTCAGGGCGGCTTGGCGACGAAGACGATGGCGATTTGAAGTGGCATGGCTATGTAAACAATGGTTGCAGCAGCTGCTTGTGACAAAAATGAGGCCAGCGAGGCGTGGGCGGCTTGCCAGCGGAGGCTGCCACTCGCGGATGCAGGGACGGCAGCGGCATGACCGCAGGAGCAGCTCACGGGCGGAAGCAGGTTCCAGCGGCGAAGGCCTCAGCAACAGGGTTCGATTTCGTACCACGGTCCAAGTCCTTTTCCAGGTCAAGATTGGTTTGACCATCCACGTCCGTGTATATACCCTTGTCTCTGTTTGCTTCTTTGTTCGATCATGGCTGGTTAAACTGTTCGGTTCCAGAATTGTCTTCGAGTATTACTTGCACTTGATCGCTTTATGTTGATGAACGGAGGCCGGCGACGGCAGTTTAGATGCGCGGCCTTTCGACAGAACGGTCTCGAGGCGGCAGGTCCACAGGGTCCCTATTGGTTTGACCATAATCTTCACGTGAATTGGTCTTCTCAAGCATGACCCGACAGCTCAATGAATTTGATGTGTGTGTTGCGCTATCAGTCATTGCCCTCGGGGCTTGCCACCAGCGTCAGCACAGGTAGAGAAAATTTACTGTCTTCGGCTGCCGTGATCGAATCTGTTTCCGTCGGTCTCGGCGAAACTTGCGGCTAGGCAGATTTGACAGATCATACTATTGTCGGTCTTGGTGATTTTCAGGGCGGCGGCCGCACCCGATGCAACCCTAGTCTCATAGACTTTAAACAGCATCTGCCAACTCTAAAATTAATCACAATTCTGATCATAAACAATGAATTTTCCGGCATTGCCCAAGGTTGTTGTATGTCGGGTTATCCTGCAGGATTGTTCTGTGCTGACTTTTCTTTATCCGATCAAATCACGAGCTTCTCAATCCCTGAGGAATTCCCTTCAAGAACTCAACACCACCGTGGGCAGGCCCCACGGTGGGCGCCAACTATCGTGGAATTGTCACGGCAGATGTCCTAGTCTGCGAACTTAGTCGTGAGGCCAATGCATCTTTGTAGTAGCTTGAGAGGGGTTGAGCAGAATCGAGAGACGCAACACAAGACAAGGATTTAGACAGCTTCGGGCCCCGGGAAACATCATCCGGTAATAGCCCTACATGTTGTTTGTGGCTAGATCTCATTATACTCATGAGAGAGTCGCCGTGTAAGCCACCTCCCCCTTTGTGTCTAGCCTTAGAGATTGTTTCTTCTGTCCCTCTTAGGGTGCCCTGCCCCTCCTTATATATGTTGAAGGGGCGGGTTATGTGACTAGTCCTAGTAGGATTAGGATTACTCTATTACAAGTGGAGTCCTAGTCTTGCTTCCTTTGTAAAGAAATATTCCTTACGCTTTCCTCTCAAGCCGGCCCATCATAAATGTGAGCCGGCCTTTTGGGTCTTGGGACGTGTCGTCCATCTGACCTGCCCGACGGGTTACTAATGAATCACCAAGATCGGGCGGGTCACCAGTGAGTCGCCATACTCCAGTCGGGTCATACATCCGACGGGTTACACCGCGGGGTATATCCTCGACACATGCTAAAGTTGGAATACAGTAGGTATAATGCAAAAACAAAACATGAATAGGTTTTCAACGGTAGATAAAGCAAATATTGTTTTATTATACTAATGGATCTCACAAAGGTTTTGTTAAGTTTTGTTTGATTGAAGTTTTCAAGTTTTGGGTGAGATCACGGTGGATGAAGGAATAAGGAGTCAAAATAGCCTAAACTTGGGGATACCCATGGAACCCTAAGTTAATATTCAAGGGGAACCAAGCAACTAAGCTTGGGGATGCCCCGGAAGGCATCCCCTCTTTCTTCTAACAACCATCGGTAATTTTACTTGGAGCTATATTTTTATTCATCACATATCATGAGTTTTGCTTGGAGCTATATTAGTTTGTGTCATCTATCATTGTTGGACACACCTGTTTGAGACAACCAACATTATGCTAAGACTTGTTAGAATTCCTCTATATGCTTCACTTAAATTTTTTGAGCTATGAAATTGCTCTAGTGCTTCACTTATATCTTTTTGAGCACGGTGTCCTTTAATATATTTTTGAATAAATGCTCTCATGCTTCACTTTGATTTATTTGAGAGTTAGTAAAAAATTTAAAGAAATTCTCTCATGCTTCACTTATATTAGTTTGAGAGATGGAAATTTTTATACTCATGTTGTTCACTTGAATTTGTTTGAGCTTATCAAAGAAATTGCAACATATGAAATTAGGCCCAAAGTGATAGATATTCAAGAGGGATATAATAAAAACTTTCATGAAGATCATTGGACAATAATCTTGATTCTTTGTAATAGTTTTGAGATATGATGATAGTAATATGTGAGTCATGTTGGTGAGTAATTATGCTTTAGTAAGAATATTGGTGTTAAGATTTATGGATTCCTATGCAAGCACGAAATTCAATAGTTATGCAATGAAATCACATCCTACTTGTGGTGCATTATTTGGTGTTAGTTATGCTTAATGCTCGTTTATGTGAATTTTTGTTTCTTGGTTGATTGCTTCTCAATCTATTTGCTAGCCTTCACTTGTATTGTGTAGAAATACTACTTGTGCATTCAAATTCCTTAAACCTAGTTTTGCTATATGAGTCCACCATACCTACCTATATGTGGTATTTTCGTGCCGTTGTAAGTAAATTTGTATATGCCATCTCTAAATTTTCAAAATAAATTTCCTTTTTGTGTGCTCATACCGCTCATGAAGCGACAGGGGGTGGCCAATATTGTCCATGCTAGATGTGTTATTCTCAAGATGAGTGTTTATTCACTTGTTATTGCATGAGAGTACGGCGGTAATAGGGATGCCCAGTCCCAAAATGAAAAAGGAATTCACTTTATGTTATCAAATAATAAATTCGTTAAAAAGTGTTGGTATGGATGGTACCCGTGGATACGGCTAGCCATGGAGTGTGAAAGTTTGGTGGAAAAAGGAATAAACTTTATTTTATGTTTGGGAACCGCCTATGATACATCTAACATGGAAAGTGTTGGGAATTACTTAGTCATTTTCGTTGGCAGGAATATGCCTCTAAAAAAATTATCTCTCAATTTAAGCCTTGAGCTCTGGCACCTCTACAAATCCCTACTTCCCTTTGCGAAGGGCCTATCTATTTACTTTATGCAATTTTTATTTTTATTTGAGTCTCCATCTTCTCTTATAAATCACCAACTAGGGAGCACTATGATCATACTTGAGCATTGGATGTAGCTAATATTCGAGTGTGTTTCATGAATGGATCAACGATTGAGCATGATGGGCTAGGGATAGCTTTCTTTAGTGTTGATATTTTGAAAGGCATGGTTGCTTGTTGATATGCTTGAGTATTGAAATCTCCATGTCAAAACTAGACTATTGCTTTGAACCATATAAAAGTCCAAATGTCCATGCTACAAAAGAAAAGAATATGTGATGAACATGTTAGGCAGCATTCCACATCAAAAATTCTGTTTTTATCAGTCACCTACTCGAAGACGAGCAAGAATTACGCTTGGGGATGCTAATACGTCTCCAAGATATCTATAAATTTTTATTGTTCCATGTTGTTATATTATCATTCTTGGATGTTTTACAGTCATTTTATAGCAAGTTTATATGATTTTTTGGGACTAACCTATTAACATAGTGCCTAGTGTCAGTTGTTGTTTTTGTTTGTTTTTTACTTCGCAGAATATCAGTACCAAACAGAGTCCAAATGCACCAAAACTTTTTGGAGATTTATTTTGGACCAGAAACAACTTGGGAACCAAGAAAGCGCCTAGGGGAGGCCCATGGGGACCACAACCCACCAGGGCGCGCCCAGGGGGCTTGTGGGGCCCACGGGGGTCTCCTCCATCGCCTCTTTGGCCTATAAATTCCTAAATATTCTAGTAACCCTAGGACAGTCAACGAAAAACAATTCCAGCTACCACAAGTTCCAGAACCATGAGATCCAATCTAGAACCCTATTCCGGCACCTTGCCAGAGGGGAACACGATCATCGAGGGGTTCATCATCCTCATTGGTGCCTCTCCAATGATGCGTGAGTAGTTCACCATAGACCTACGGGTCCGTAAGCAATAGCTATATGGCTTATTCTCTCTTTTTGATTCTCAATACAATGGTCTCCTGAAGATCTGTTTGGTGTAATGACTTTTTGCGCTGTGTCTGTTGGGATCCGATGAAGTTTGAGTTTATGATTAGATTTTTATCCATGAATATTATTTAGTCTTATTTAATCTCTTATGTGCATGATTATTTATAGCCTCATATTTCTTGTCTGAATCTTTGGTTTAGTTAGGCTGACTAGATCGATTTTTCTTGCCATGGGAAGAGGTGCTTTGTGATGGATTCGATCTTGCGGTGTCCTCTCCCAGTGACAGAAGGGGCAGCAAGGCACGCATGGATCGTTGCTATTAAGGATAACAAGATGGGGGCTATTCCTACATGAATAGATCTTGTCTACATCATGTCATCGTTCTTATTGCATTACCCCGTTTCGCCATGAACTTAATACACTAGATGCATGCTAGATAGCAGTCGATGTGTGGAGCAATAGTTGTAGATGTAGAATCATTTCGGTCTACTAATTTTGGATGTGATGCCTATATATTGATCATTGCGTTGGATATCATCATATTATTTGATCTTCTATCAATTTCCCAACAATAATTTGTTTACCCATTGTGTGTTATTTCTCGAGAGAAGCCACTAGTGAAATCTACGGCCCCCGGGTCTATTCTTTATCATATTTGCTTTCCGATCTATTATTTGCCACTTTTTTTTTCAGATCTATTGTTCCAAGTACCCAAAAATGCCTTACTGTACTTTTTATTTGCATCTTTTATTTCATGTTTTATCGAGATCTATTTATCCAAACTACCACAAAATTATCTATGTTTTTACCATGGAGGGATTGACAACCCCTCTCATGCATCGGGTTGCAAGTATTTGTTCTTTGTGTGCAAGTACCGTTTACATAGTGTTGCTTGGTTCTCCTACTGGATTGATAGCTTGGTTTCACAACTGAGGGAAATACCTACCGTAGTTGTGCTGCATCATCCCTTCCTCTTTGGGGAAATAACAACGCAGTTTCTATCCGCCTCACAATCCAACACAAAGAACTTCAAAGAGTGCCCAAGATTTCTACCAGAGAAAGTAGGACGAAAACATGCATCAACCCCTATGCATAGATTACCCCAATGTGACATCGGGAATTCATGAGTTGAGTGCCAAAACATACGTCAAGTGAATCAATATATTACCCCATTGTCACCACGGGTATTCATATGCAAGACATACATCAAGTGTTCTCAAATCCATAAAAGTATTCAATCCGATAATAGTGAAACCTCAAAGGTAAAAATTCAATTCATCTCAACAAGATAGAGAGGGCAAAAACCATATGATCCAACTATATTAACAAAGCTCGTGGTACATCAAGATCGTGCCAAATCAAGAACCCGAGAGAGACGAAGAGAGAGAGAGAGAGAGAGAGAGAGAGAGAGAGAGAGAGAGAGAGCTAGAGAGAGAGAGAGATCAAACACATAGCTACTTGTACATACCCCTAGGCTCAAGGGTGAACTACTCCCTCCTCATCATGGTGGCCGCCGGGATGATGAAGATGGCCTTCGGTGATGATTTCCCCCTCCGTCGGGGTGCCGGAACCGGGCTCTAGATGGTATTTCTAAGGTACAGAGCCATGCGGCGGCGGAGTCGAAGTTCTAGGGTTATTTTTGGTGGTTTTCTCTATTTATAGGAATTTTTGGCGTCAGTCTCATGCTAAGATGGGCCGCAGGGAGCCCACCACCCACCAGCGCACCATCTCCCCCCCCCAGGCATGCACTGGTGGGTGGTGGCCACCTCGTGACTCTTCTGGCCTTCAGACGAATATTCTAGTGTCTCTTTTCTTCCAAAAAATCGACAAAAAGGTTTGTTGCATTTGGAGAACTTTTATTTCTGCACAAAAAACAACACCACGGTAGTTCTGCTGAAAACAGCGCCAGTCCAGGTTAGTTCCATTTAAATCATATAAATGCACCCAAACCATATAATTTTTTTGTAAACATGGCATGAATACTTCATAAATTATAGATATGTTGGAGATGTATCAACATCCCCAAGCCTTATTCCTGCTCGTCCTCGAGTAGGTAAATGATAAAAGAAATAAGTGATAATTTCAATCACTTTTCTATCATCATAATAGGAACTCTTTCTCGTAAAACTCATCATGATAAAAGAAATAAAACTCATGTTCTGTCTACCTCTATCTCATGAGGCTGCCTCTGAGCTACAAGTGCTTGAAGATCGGATGTTGCAGTTAAATAGAGACCCCAATATTCCTGATGTTTGGATATGGCCTGGCAAATTAGGGGATTATTCTGCCAAAAGTTTTTACACTATAATGCACTCTCATTTGCCTACCATACAACCTTGCAAATGGTTGTGGTAGAGTAGGTGCACCACGAAGATCAAGGTTTTGGATGGCTGCTATTTTTTGAAAGACTCAACACCAAGCACATGCTGGTTAGAACACACTGGAGGTCAAGCCAGGATGATAATCTTTGTCTCATTTGCAATGAGTATGTCTGTGATGACATGATTCACCTGTTCTTTAATTGCAATTTTAGCTCCAGGGTGTGGAACTACTTAAGCATTGATTGGTCTGGAGGTTCTGATATACAACAATGTATCCTTCATGCTAGAACCAGATTCAGACATCCCTTCTTCTTTGAAGTTATGTTAACAGCAGCATGGAATATCTGGATTCTAAGAAATGGCAGAACTTTTAGAGCAGAGAGAGCCACCTTCAGTGCCTAGAAATGTAAATTCATTCATGATATTTCACTTCTAGCTTATAGGGTGAAGGATAGTATCAAACCTAAGCTACTGGCTTGGGTTGGCTCTCTGTTGTAGTTCAGGTAGGCATAGGTACACATAGGTTTTTCTCTTCTTTAGCCTTTGTACATAGTTGATTTTGTCTGTACAGTTTTCTCTGTTTCAATAAAGGGTTGTGGGGCTTTGCCTCACAGTAAATATTCAAAAAACGTAGCAATTAAAAACAGAAAAAATAATGTATAATTATACTTATCATATTCATCATGTACTCTGTATTTTGTAGCATGGAAATTTGGACTTGAATGATTTAAAGCAATAGTCTATAATTTTACATGAAGACATCAATACTCAAGCATACTAACAAGCAACCATGTGTTTCAAAATATTAATGCTAAAGAAAGTTATCCCTAGTCCATTATGCTCATCATTGATCCATTCATGAAACACACTCAACAGTAGCTACATCCAATGCAAAAGTGAGACAATAGTGCTCTCTAGTTGGTGCTTTATAAGAGAATATGGAGACTCAAAATAAAAATAAAAATTGCACAAAAGTAAATAGATAGGTCCTTCACAGAAGGAAGCAGAGATTTGCAGAGGTGCCAGAGCTCAAAGCTTAAATTAGAGATAAAATTATTTTGAGAGGCATGATTTTCCTGTCAACGAAAATGACCTAGAATTCCCAATATCTTCCATGATAAACAAATTATAGGCGGTTCCCAAACAGAAAGTAAATTTATTTCCTTTCCACCATTCTTTCACAATCCATGGCTAGTTGTATCCATGGGTGCCTTCCATACCAACACTTTTCAAGGAATTTATTATCATCATCATATTTTTTTTCATTCGGGATTAGGCATCCCTATTACCTGCCACACTCTCGTGCAATGACAAGTAATAAACACTCATCGTGAGAATAGAATACCTAGCATGGAAAATATTGGCCACCCCCTGCAGCCTCATGAGCGGTACGGGCACACAAAACAGATATTTATTTTAAAAATTAGAGTTAGCACATGCAAATTTACATGGAACGACATGGAAATACCGCTTATAGGTTGGTATGGTGGACTCATTTGGTACAACTTTGGGTTTACGGAGTTGGATGCACAAGCAACATTCCTGCTTAGTGCAAATGAAGCCTAGCAAATAGATTGAGAAGCGACCAACCAAAAAGCAAAAACAGTCATAAACATGCATTGAACATAACTAACATTGAATAATGTACCATAAGTAGGATGTAACTTTGTTGCATAACTGACTTTATGTGCATGGATAGGGAATCACAAACCTTAACGCCAATATTCTTACTAAATCACAATAACTCACTAGCATAACTCACATATTATCATCTCTAGATCGCAAAGCTATTGCAAGGAATCAAACTTATCATATCCAATGATCTACATGAAAGTTTTTACTATATCCTTCTTGGATATACATCATATTAGGACCAATTTCATAGCTTCTGCAAATTTTCATCACTATTATCAACTCTCAAAATAATTTAAGTGAAGCATGAGAGTGTTCGACAAACTACTCCAAAAAGGTATAAGTGAAGATCAAATGAGTAATTAAGCAATTAAGTAGCTAAGTGAGTACTCTCTCTCTCATTTAAAAATTTCAAAATCATAAGTATTTTATTCAAACAACAAACAAAACAAAATAAACGATATTCAAAGAATAGCACATCTAATGCGAAGAAGCAAAAACTTAGACTCAACCGGTACTAACCGATAATTGTTGATCAAGAAAGGTGTGATGCCTACCGGGGCATCCCCAAGCTTAGAAGCTTGAGACTTCTTCGGATATTATCTTGGGATGCCTTGGACATCCCCAAGCTTGAGCTCTTGTGTCTCCTTAACTCCTCTCATATCACGGTTTCCCTAAATCTCAAAAAACTTCATCCACATAAAACACAACAAGAACTCATGAGATAAGTTAGTATAAATTAATGAAAAACCTTATCATTCCCTACTATAGAAAATCACTAAAATTATAATTTAACATTGCATACTAAATGCCTCTTAATATTTAATACTCCTATCCTCAAATAGAATCATTAAACAAGCAAACATATGCAAACAATGCAAACATAACAGCAATTTGTCTAAACAAAATAGTCTGTAAAGGATGCAATAAGATTTATACTTCTTTAAATCGAAATATTCTGAAAAATTACCATATTGTAGAAAACAAACATATCATAGCATAGTGTGTAAAAATTTCAATATTTTATCATGTTCCAACTTCCCATAAGAATTCAGACAATGATAGAAAACTTTCTGTTTTTAAAAAGCAACATATGGACTTGAAAAATAAGCATGGTAAAGGCTATACTTGATATTTTTATTGAACTAAAAGATACTAAACACTATTATAAATAACAACAAGCAAATCAAAACAAAATAAAATGACACTCCAAGCAAAACTCATATCATTGATGAATAAAAACATAGCTCCAAGTAAGGTTACCGATAATGTTGAAGACGAAAGAGGGGATGCCTTCCGGAGCATCCCCAAGATTAGTTGCTTCGTTATTCCTTGAATATTGCCTTGGGGGTTCCTTGGAAATCCCCAATCTTAGGTTCCTTCCACTCCTTATTCTCCTCATGTCGATATCTCACCCAAAATTTGAAAACTTCAATCACATAAAACTTAACGGAACTTCATGAGGTAGGTTAGTATGATAAAGAGCAAATCATTCACTTTGGTACTGTCAAATACAAGATTCATAATTTCTCTCACACAATGCCTACTGTATGCTACAATTTCTACAATTTATATTGACCAATATAAGCCATAGAAACTATAAAACAAGCAAACTATGCATTTAAAACATAATCTGTCAAAAACAGAACAATATGTAATGATCTGAACAATGACCATACCTCTGTAAATCCACTAGTTCTGAAAAATTAGAAAAATTTAGGCAATCTGTATATCAATCATGTGTAAAACATTCAGAATTTTCTCATGTTCCAGGGAATCACATTATTCCCCAATTGGGCGCAAAAGTTCCTGTTTTTGCCCAGAATCAAGTCAATTATCATCCAGACTATCCCAAAGGCTTTACTTGGCACTTTATTGAAACAAAAGCTATAAAACATGATTACTATAGTAGCTTAATCATGGTAACACACAAAAACAGTAGGGGTAAATGTTGGGTTGTCTCCCAACAAGCGCTTTTCTTTAATGAATTTTTAGCTACGCATGATGATTTCAATGATGCTCACAAAAAAGATATGAATTGAAACATAAAGGGAGCATCACGAAGCATATGAATAGCACATTTAAGCCTAACCAACTTCCTATGCATAGGGATTTTTTGAGCAAACAATTTATGGGAGCAAGAATCAGCTAGCGTAGGAAGAGAAAACAAGCATAACTATCATGAGATACTTGATTGGCA
This sequence comes from Triticum dicoccoides, assembly GCF_002162155.2. Lineage (NCBI taxonomy): Eukaryota > Viridiplantae > Streptophyta > Magnoliopsida > Poales > Poaceae > Triticum > Triticum dicoccoides. The sequence continues at coordinate 267,579,042 of NC_041382.1, read as the reverse complement.
CAATCAAATTGAACATTAAAATCATGATGACAAGTTTCATGGTTATCATTACTCTTTATAGAATACATGTCATCACCATAATCATCATAAATAGTAACTTTGTTGTCATAATCAATTGAAACCTCTTCCAAAATAGTGGATTCATCATTAAATAAAGTCATGACCTCTCCATATCCACTTTCATAATTATTACAATAAGATTCAACATTGTCCAAAATAGTGGGATCATTAGTACCTAGAGTTGACACTCTTCCAAACCCACTTTCGTCAATATAATCATGATAAATAGGAGGCGTGGTATGATCATAATAAATTTTCTCATCAAAACTTGGGCGACTAAAAATATCATCTTCATCAAATATAGCATCCCAGGCTTATGGCTTTGCATATCATTAGCATCGTGGATATTCATAGCAAGAATACTGACAACATTGCAATCATGATCATCATTCAAAGATTTTATGCCAAACATTTTATTAAATTCTTCTTCTAACAATTGAGCACAATTTACCTTTCCATCATTTTCAGGAAAGACATGATAAAGATGAATAATATGAGGCAACCTCAATTCCATATTTTTTATAATTTTCTTTTATAGACCAAACTAGTGATAAAACAAAAAACTAAAAGATTCAATTGCAAGATCTAAAGATATACCTTGAAGCACTCACCTCCCCGGCAATGGCACCAGAAAAGAGCTTGATGTCTACTATGAAACTTTATTCTTGTAGACTCGTGTTGGGTCTCCAAGCGTAGTGTTTTATATGACATTAGAAATTTTCCCTCAAGTGGATGAGCTAAGTTCTATTAATCTGTGGGAGGCGTAGGATGAAGATGGTCTCTCTCAAACAACCCTACAACCAAATACAAGAAATCTCTTGTGGCCCTGACACACCCAATACGGAAAATTGTATAGGTGCACTAGTACAGCGAAGAGATGGTGATACAAGTGTAGTACATATAGTAGATATAGGTTTTGGTAATCTGAAATTATAAAAATAGAAATGTAGCAATTGATAAAACGAAGCACAGACGGTATTGCAATGCTTGAAAAAAAGGCCTAGGTTTCATACTTTCACTAGTGAAATCTCTCAACAATGCTAACATAATTAAATCCTATGGCAGTCCCTCAACATGCGACAATGAGTCACTCCAAAGTTCTTATCTAACAGAGAACATAAGACAAAATTGCTTGTAGGGTACAAAACCACCTCAAAGTTATCTTTTTCGATCAATCTATTGACCCATCCCTATAAGTGTCACAAACAACCCTAGAGTTTGTACTAAAATAACACCATATTATACACACCAACCAACTCTAATGTCACCTAGATACTTGAATGTCACCACAAGTATCCGTGAGTTGATTATTCGATATGCATCAAACAACTTCAGATTCATAATATTCGATCCAACACAAAGAACTTCAAAGAGTGCCCCAAGATTTCTACCGGAGAAAGTAGGATGAAAACGTGCATCAACCCCTATGCATAGATTACCCCAATGTCACCTCGAGAATCTGCGAGTTGAGTGCCAAAACATACATAAGTGAATCAATATAATACCCCATTGTCACCACGAGTATTCATATGCAAGACTACATCACGTGTTCTCAAATCCATAAAAGTATTCAATCCGATAAAAGTGAAACCTCAAAGGTAAATTAAATTCAACACAACAAGATAGAGAGGGGACAACACCATATGACTCAACTATATTAACAAAGCTCGTGGTACATCAATATCCTGCCAAATCAAGAACACGAGGGGGAGAGAGAGAGAGATCAGCACATAGCTACTTGTACATACCCCTAGACTCGAGGGTGAACTACTCCCTCCTCATAATGGTGGCCACTAGGATGATCAAGATGGCCTCCGGTGATGATTTCCCCTCTGACATGGTGCCGGAATAGGGCTCCAAATGGTATTTCGAAGGTACAGAGGCGTGCGGCGGTGGTGTCAAAGTTCTAGGGTTATTTCTGGTGGTTTATCTATTTATATGATATTTTGGCGTCAGTCTGACGCTAAGATGGGCCACGGGGAGCCCACCACCCACCAGTGCACCACCTCCCCCCCCCCCAAATGCGCTCTGGTCGGTGGTGGCCACCTCGAGACTCTTCTGGCCTTCGGACGAATATTCTAGTGTCTCTTTTCTTCCAAAAAATCATCAAAAAGTTTTGTTACATTTGGAGAACTTCTATTTCTGCACAAAAAACACCACCACGGTAGTTCTGCTGAAAACAGTGTCAGTCCAGGTTAATTCCATTATATCATAAAAATGCACCCAAACCATGTAAAATTGTTGTAAACATGGCATAAGTACTTCATATATTATAGATACGTTGGAGACATATCACTTCATTTGAGAGCAACCCATCCTTTGACGACTTTGAGAGAATCCTAAGTGTGGAAATAACCTAGAGCCAAAATGATTGAGCATAACTGAAGAGATTGATTTGTGTGATCCGACACATGTTACCTTCGAAGACTGCCATTCTTCCAGACACTTAGGCATCAAGTTCTGAGTAGACCAAGAGTCATTATGGTGTGCCAGTGAACAAGTTTGTGAAGGTTTTGGAAGTCTACCTTGAAGACTTACAACGAGTGATTGGGCGAGGACTAAGTGACCTTAGCTCAAGATGAATACGGTGAGGACTGTGTGTCCTCTGAGTTGCGACGCAACCGCCTCAACCAGACGTACAGTTGATGCAGCAACTGGAACTGGTCTACCAAATTGTGTTGTCTTCACCAAGCCAACCTGGTTTCAAATTCCTCACCCTCTCTTACTTCATTCCGTTGTTGAAGAATTTGTGATCTATGCTCTGATGAATTTGAACTGAAGAATTTCATCATGCTATCTTTCATTTCCTCGGTTCATATTCTTGATGCTTGTATGATTGCATGTTCTTCACTCTTACGTATCCTCATTGCATGCACTCTAATTCTGTGATGACTTAGTTTCCCTTGTGTTTCTATTTCTTCACTCTAATCTTCGTCAAATTCCTCAGAGTTTGATGAGTTTCTAAAAATCTCCCATTCACCCCCCCCCCCTCTAGGAGAAAACCTGCGCTTTCAATTGGTATCAGAGCAAGGTACTCCCTTGTTCTGTGTGATTTTGGTTTAACCACCTAGAGTTTTAGTTATTCCAACCGCATGTATGATCAAAGTTTTTGTTACGTGCCCCATCTTCGATGGCATTGACTATATCAATTGGAAGGTCATGACGAGGACGCGTCTTCTATCAATGAAAAACAAGCTCTGGACTGTCACTGACATTGTTCTTACCGATCTATGCAAGATGGAACATGTTGATGACATTCACAACTACACTCGGCTAGATTGGGCGAGGGATATCATCTGCTCCAGCCTATCTAGAGATAAGTTTAGGCGGATCATGCACCTAGCCAACACGAAGCTCATTTGAGACAGGATCTTTGACGTCTATGAAGGACACTGCACTCATCAAGATCACTGGTTCCTCGAGTTCAAGGAATCCCTCAAACCCATGACGTATAATCGAGACTCATCGTCCTCAGCAACATGCCTAAAGGACAAAGGCCTCAAGGTACTAAAACAGTCCTCATCTTCTTCAAGTGAAGGTGAATCTGATGAAAACATGACTCCTAGCTACTCCAAACTTGCTAAAATTGTTGCAAAGCAACAAACTGCCATGGAAAGGATTCACAAACTGTTAGATAGAAGTGAAGATCTGTTGAATGATGAAATGGAACGGTCTCAAATTCTTACTGAAGACCTTGAGCGTCTCCAGTCAAAATATGACAAACTTGAAAGTCGTCATGTGGCCCTCTCAGCTGCACATGAGAAGTTGTCCTATGAATTTCTTCAAAGGAAACAAGAACTCGAGAAGTTGAGAGTGTCTCATGATGATCTTCAAAAAGACAATGATCCATTACTCGCTCAACAGATCAGCACCGCTCAGGAAGAATTGGTTGCTCCATGCTTAAAATGCCTTGAACGTGATAATGCAAATTCTTCAGCTGAATGTTCAAATGCTTCAACTACTGCTATATCTTCAATTTTGTTGTGGCTCTAATTCCCTCATCTGAGGAGACCACGAGTGTCACTAATAAAAATACAGGTATGAAGGAATTGTGCATCACAGGCATGTACGAAAGCCTCAAAGGGCACCAAAGTCTTTGTGATGTGCTCAAGAAGCATATTCGAAACAGTAACCCTAGGAAAGATGGTATTGCTTTTGAGAGAAAGATGAATGCAGATCGACCTTATTGGAAATCTGAGCAGTATCCCAAAACCACATGGGTTGCTGCAAAAGGACCTCCAGTTGATCCATCCACTCTATCTGGCTACAATTGTGATACTCCACATTCTTCTAATGAGTCATTTGACTCCAACTATAAGCTATTCAAAAATCAGGATGGTGAAGTATTTGCTAGATTTGTTGGTACAAACTGCAGGAATGGTCCCCCAGTGAAGAAAATCTGGGTGCCCAAAAGTGTTCTTCAAAATCTCCAGGTGATGTCATCATGACACCACCGAGAAAAGGAACAACCCCAGGGCAAATTCTTCACCTAAATCAAAGTCATCAAATGGACGCAGCCAACTCATGCTCGTACTAACACCTCTATGCAGGGAAACAGACAACGATCTGATGAATATGTGCATTATTCTTCAAATCACTATGTGCACAAAACTGCTAAGAATTCATCTGCATATTCCTATGAGTACTATAGACCGCCAGTGAAGAGAAATGCATATTCTTCAATGCCTAAGTTCTCCATCAATGCGTTACATTACACTACTTCTCATCCACCCATTCAGATGTAGGTGGTTAAGAAGAAGAACTAATCTCTTCTGTAGGGTCAGGTCTTCAGACACAATAAATGTCTGATGAATTTGCTGAAGGCCTAACATAATGTCTGTTAGGATGCAAGCTAATCATGATGAAATGAATTCCTCATTTCAGACATCCCTATCCTGCTAGTTATATGATTACTAATGAAATTCTTTTTTTTTGACTGGGAACTGTAGGGGAAAACCCCCACAGCATATCAAAACTTTATTTTTTAAAAAGAATACAAATACAAAGGGGGGATTACAAGGGGTAATCAAACTAATCTAAAGAGTAAGAGAATAAAAAGAGAAGATTACAAAAACTAATGAAATTCATTGACAAAATTGATCATCATATTCTTCAACTGAAGTATATGAATTTGTAAGTGAGACTAATGCTTATATAGGACGATGCTCCAAAAGCTAGTGAATGGGTTCTGGACAATGGTTGCACCAATCACATGACTGGTGACAGGAATCTCCTCAGTGATGCTCCCCTTGCTCCGTCTCATCTGAAGCATGTCACCTACGCTGACAAAGGAAGAAAGAAAATTATTGGGTCTAGGGAAGGTTGCTATCTCAAAGGATCGACGCATGGAAAAGGTGAAGCTTGTCGAGTCCCTAGGGTACAACCTCGTGTCTGTCTCAACGCTTTGTGATCTTGATAAGATTGTCATCTTTGGCAAATATAGATGTATTGTGCAAGTCCAAAGTCTTCGAAGGCTTTATGAGAGGTGACTTGTATATTATAGATTTCTCTCTAGGTCCTCAACCTGCCACGTGTCTGTTGGCAAAAGCTTCAGAGTGCTGGCTATGGCATCGTCGACTTGGACATGATGGCAAGAGGAATTTGATCACACTCATCAAGAAGAAGCATATCATTGGCGTCGAGGGCATCGAGTTTGTCAAAGATCACCTTTGCGGTGCTTGTGATGTTAGAAAGATGACCAGACCAAAGCATTCCACGAAGACAATCATGACCACTACTCGTCCATTTGAATTAATTCATATGGATCTCTTTGGTCCAACTCATTATGCCACACTGACCAATGCTCTATGGATTTGTCATAGTTGATGATTATTCTCGTTACACCTGGGTGCATATCATTACCTTCAAGACTGAAGTGCAGGGTGCTTCAGACGGTTTGCAAATCATGCCATGACAAATTATGGCATCAAGATCAAGCACATCAGAAGGCTACAATGGCACCGAGTTCAAGAACACATGCCTTGATGACTATCTTGACAAACTTGGTATCACTCATGAGCTATCTTCTCCTTATACTCCTTAGAAAAATGGAATTGCTCAACGCAAGAACATGACTCTCATTGAGATGGCTCACACTATGCTCGATGAATACATGACATCTCACCGATGGTGTCCTGAAGCAATTGATACTGCTTGTCACATCATCAATCGGGTATATCTTCACAAATTCCTCAAGAAGCTTCATATGAGCTCCTCACTGACAAGAAGCCCAATGTAAGTTATTTCAAGCTCTTCGATGCTAAATGCTGGATTAGAGATCCACATCACAATTCCAAATTTGCACCAAAAGTACATGAGGGTTTATGCTTCATTACGAAAAGGACACGCACACCTACAGAATCTTCAACACCTACCACAACAAGGTTGTTGAAATTGTAAATGTGTGATTCGATGAAACTAACGGCTTGCAAAGAGAGCACATGCCTCATGTGCTAGATGAAATGCCTCCTAAGGAATCTATCAAGTTGATGGGCACTAGTGAAATAGTGCCTCGTGAAGAAATATCTGAAGAAGAAGTGATCATTCACTATCCTAAAGAAACTACTTCTCCTGAAGAAAATGACTCTGAGGAAAATGCTCAACCTCAACAAGGCCCTCGTTCAGCTCATTCACAAGTGGTGAATGAAGTGCAGATTGAGAAGATCCTCGACAACGTCAATGCACTTGGTCCCCTCACTCGCTCAAGAGCTTCACATTTGGCTAACTTTTGTGAGAATTTTGCATTTATCTCTATCACAGAGCCCACCAAAGTTGATGAAGCATTTATGGAGTCTGAGTGGATTTAAGCCATGCAAGAAGAATTGCAAAAATTCGAGCTCAACATTGTGTCGAGCTTGTGAATCATCCTGATCCACGCAAGCACAATATTAGCGGCACTAAGTGGATCTACTGCAACAAGCAATAAAAAAATGGCCAAGTGGTAAGGAATAAGGTCTGTCTTGTAGCACAAGGCTACACGCAGGTTGAGGGTATTGATTTCAGTGAAACATTTGCACCTATTGCTAGGCTTGAAGCTATTCGTATATTGCTTGCATATGCTAACCATCACAATATTCTCTTATATCAAATGGATGTGACAAGTGCATTCCTCAATAGTAAGCTTGAGTAAGAAGTATATGTTGCTCAACCACCAGGTTTTCAAGATCGAAAGCATCCCGGCAAAGTCTTCATACTGAACAAGGCCCTCTATGGCCTCAAGCAAGCCCCATGGGCTTGGTATGATACTCTGAAGGAATTCCTGAAGAAAAAGGGTTTCAAACCAGGTTCACTTTACCCTACTCTTTTCACAAAGTCTTATGATGGTGAATTGTTCATATGCCAAATATATGTTGATATTATCTTTGGTTGCACTAACAAGCATTTCAGTGACGAATTTGCATATATGATGCGTGAACAATATCAGATGTCTATGATGGGAGAATTGAAATTCTTCCTTTGTCTTCAAATTCGTGAACAACCTAATGACATCTTCATTTCTCAAGAGAAATACCTCAAAGATTGCTTGAAGAAATTCGGCATGCAAGACTGCAAAGGCCTCAAAATTCCAATGCCTACCAATGGTCAACTCAGCACTGACGAAAATGATAAAGATTTCAATCAGAAGGTATATCGCTCCATCATTGGTTCGCTTATTTACCTATGTGCATATTGGCTAGATATTATGCTTACTATTTGCATGTGTTCCCAATTTCAAGCGACACCGAAGGAAATCACACCACCAGGCTGTGAAATGAATTATTTGATATTTAGCTCACACACCAACGCTTGGATTATGGTATCCCAAGGGCTCATCTTTTGATCTAGCTGGATTTTTTATTCTGATTACCCTGGAGATCATGTGGATTTTATTATGAGGACGTAGACGAGGGAGCCACAAGCCTGGGGGCGCGCCCACCGCCCCCCCTAGGGCGTGCCCTCCGAGTTTGTGGGCTCCTCGGGCACCCCCTTGACATGAGACTGACGACAAAAATTCCTATAAATACCAAAACCCTCGAAAAGAACCCTACATGAGAAGTTCCACCGCCGTAAGCCTATGTAGCCACGAAAAACCAATCGGGACCTTGTTCCGGCACCGTGCCGGAGGGGGAAATCATCACCGGAGGCCATCTTCATCATCTCGGCGGTCTCCATGACGAGGAGGGAGTAGTTTACCTTGGAGGCTGAGGGTATGTACCGGTAGCTATGTGTTTGATCTCTCTCTCTCTCGTGTTCTGATTTGGCATGATCTTGATGTACCGCGACCTTTGTTACTATAATTGGATTGTATAGTGTTTCTCCCTCTCTATCTTCTTGTGATGAATTGAGTTTTACCTTTGAGGTTTCACTATTATCGGATTGAATACTTTTATGGATTTGAGAACAATTGATGTATGTCTTGCGTGGGATACCCGTGGTGACAATGGGGTGTTCTATTGATTCACTTGATGTATGTTTTGGCAGTCAACTCGTGGATTCCTGAGGTGACATTGGGGTAATCTATGCATAGGGTTGTTGCACGCTTTCATCCTTGTTTCTCCGGTAGAAATCTTGGGGCACTCTTTGAGGTTCTTTGTGTTGGATTGAATATTATGAATCCGAAGTTGTTTGATGCATATCATATAATTGACCCATGGATACTTGTGGTGACATTGGAGTATCTAGGTGACATTAGGGTTGATTGATGGGTATCATATGGTGTTATTTTAGTACGAACTCTAGGGATGTTTGTGACACTTATAGGAGTAGCTCAAAAGATTGATCAGATAGAATAACTTTGAAGTGGTTTCGTACCCAACAAGCAATTTCATCTTATGTTCTCCGTGATAGGAACTTTGGAGTGACTCTTTATCGCACGTTGAGGGATTGCCATATGATTTAATTATGTTCTCATTGTTGAGAGACTATGCACTAGTGAAAGTATGAACCCTAGGCCTTGTTTTCAAGCATTGCAATACCGTTTTTGCTCACTTTTTTTACTAGTTACCTTGCTGTTTTTATATTTTAGATTACAAAAACCTATATCTACTATCCATATTACACTTGTATCACCATCTCTTCACCGAACTAGTGCACCTATATAATTTACCATTGTATTGGGTGTGTTGGGGACACAAGATACTCTTTGTTATTTTGTTGCAAGGTTGTTTGAGAGAGACCATCACTACTACAGGATACTGCTAACGCGACACTACGATCAGAGACCCTTTGAGGAAACTGGGTGCAATGCATTAATCGCAAACGATGGTGTAAAAAATCGTCAAAAAGGGTGCAAAACATTTGCGATGGCGGAGCCATCAAACACGGTTCAGATTTTAGTTGCGTGTGTGATGCAGGGCACACGGTTAATCCATTCAAACTGTTTGTGATGAGGCAGAACAATAGAAACGGGCAGCCATATAATGTGTGTGCGATGCAGGGCACACAGTTAATCCATTCGAACTGTTTGCAATGAGGTAGAACAGTAGAAACGGGCAGCCATATCAATGTGTGTGCGATATACGACATACGGTTCACTCGGACGAACTGTTTTCGATTAGGGAACACAAAAGAAACGGTTCAACTTAACAAGATGTGTGTGATATGCGGCATACAGTTCACATGGATGAACTGTTTGCAATGAGCCAAAAGAACACAAATGAGTCGTGTAAACAAGATGTGTGTGATACGTGGCAAACAGCCGACTTGGATGAACTGGTTGCCATGAGAAATTACAATAAAGACGATTAATACAGTTAGTTCGTGTGCGATTCTGTGTGTACAAAAAACTTTGAAAAATGCAAACTAGTTGCTTGCGGTGGCTAGGAGTATCGCACATGATGCGTCTGCGAGTACTCATGTGCGATGATTAGTAAGTTACACATACGTTTCCTTATGTTAACATGTGTGTGAATTTGCAATATGGACAGTTAATATGCAAATGCCTTCTGGACATCGGGCACACGCTTAAACTCAATGAACTGTGTACGATACTAATATTTTCCATGAAAATTTAAGAACTTGGGTAACGGCATTTGAGTAACATATATATAGTGGTTACACTATTCGACAAGTTGATTACCTTCTCCATGAGAAAAAATCCCCGACCCAATCCCTCAAAAAACCCCAGTCGACCAGAGTCTAGAATGTCGGTGCTGATAGGCGGCGAAAAGCGGTAGGGGCGAAATCCTGTGCCGTTTGGAGCGCGACCTATGCTCACCGACAACAGTCATCGAGCTTAGGGTGGCTGTCGCGATAGAAGTTGATGAGGTGCAGAGTTGAGGCGGAGTCCACGGCGAGTGGGTGGAGACGAAGTGGGCGAGGGTTTTCTTTTTCCTGTTGCATGTGTGAGTGAACCCACACGGTTCGCAGAGGCGACGGAGATGAATCGTGCGTGATAGTAAATCACCAAGATTGAATGGGAATCCATATTTCCTTTGTCCTTCATCCATGAGTGATACGTCCATTTTGCATCATGCTTTTATATCGATATTTATTGCATTATGGGCTGTTATTACACATTATGTCACAATACTTATGCCTACTCTCTCTTATTTTACAAGGTTTGCATTAAGAGGGGGAATGCCGGCAGCTGGAATTCTGGGCTTGAAAAGGAGCAAATATTAGAGACCTATTCTGCACACCTCCAAAAGTCCTAAAACTCCAGGGGAATTATTTTCAGAATATATAAAAAATATTGGGCGAAAGAAGTACCAGAGGGGGGCCACCCACCGTCCACGAGGGCCCCCTGCCTCGTGGGCCCCTTGGTGGCCCTCTGATGCCCATATTTGGCTATATGGAGTCTTTCATCGAGGAAAAAATCATAAGCTAGCTCACAAGACGAAACTCCGCCGCCACGAGGCGGAACCTTGGCGGAACCAATCAAGGGGCTCCGGTGCAGCTGTTCTACCGGGGAAACTTCCCTCCGGGAGGGGGAAATCATCACCATCGTCATCACCAACGATCCTCTCATCGGGAAGGGGTCAATCTCTATCAACATCTTTACCAGCACCATCTCCTCTCAAACCCTAATTCATCTCTTGTATCCAATCTTTGTATCCAAACCTCATATTGGTACCTGTGGGTTGCTAGTAGTGTTGATTACTCCTTGTAGTTGATGCTAGTTGGTTTACTTGGTGGAAGATCATATGTTCAGATCCATTATGCATATTAATACCCCTATGATTATGAACATGAATATGATTTATGAGTAGTTATGTTTGTTCCTGAGGACATGGGAGAAGTCTTGCTATAAGTAGTCATGTGAATTTGGTATTTGTTCGATATTTTGATGAGATGTATGTTGTCTTTCCTCTAGTGGTGTCATGTGAACGTCGACTACATGACACTTCACCATTGTTTGGGCCTGGAGGAGGGCATTGGGAAGTAATAAGTAGATGATGGGTTGCTAGAGTGACAGAATCTTAAACCCTAGTTTATGCGTTGCTTCGTAAGGGGCTGATTTGGATCCATATGTTTCATGCTATGGTTAGGTTTACCTTAATACTTCTGTTGTAGTTGTGGATGCTTGCAATAGGGGTTAATCATAAGTGGGATGCTTGTCCAAGGAAGGACAGTACCCAAGCACCGGTCCACCCACATATCAAATTATCAAGGTACTGAACGCGAATCATATGAGCGTGATGAAAACTACCTTGACGATAATTCCCACGTGTCCTCGGGAGTGCTTTCCTTTATACAAGAGTTTGTCCAGGCTTGTCCTTTGCTACAAAAAGGATTGGGACATCTTGCTGCACCTTATTTACTTGCATTACTATTACTCGTTACAAATTACTTTATCACAAAACTATTTGTTACCGATAATTTCAGTGCTTGTAGAGAATACCTTACTAAAAACTGCTTATCATTTCCTTCTACTCCTTGTTGGGTTCGACACTCTTACTTATCGAAAAGGCTACGATAGATCCCCTACACTTGTGGTTCATCAAAACTCTGGCGCCGTCGCGGGGGAGTGAAGCGCCTTTGGTAGGTGGAATTTGGTTAAGGAAAATCTATATGGTGTGCTGAAATTTACTGTCACTTGTTACTATGGAACATAATCCTTTGAGGGGCTTGTTCAGGGTATCTTCACCCCGACCAGTAGAGCAAAGAGTTGCTCCTCAACCTACTGAAAACGTTTACTTTGAAATTCCTTCGGGTATGATAGATAAACTGCTAGCTAATCCTTTCACAAGTGATGGAACATTACATCCCGATTTGCACCTAATCTATGTGGATGAAGTTTGTGGATTATTTAAGCTTGCAGGTATGCCCGAGGATGTTATCAAGAAGAAGGTCTTCCCTTTATCTTTGAAGGGAGATGCATTCACATGGTTTAGTCTATCTGATGATATAGGATCATGGAACTAGCAATGATTGAAATTGGAATCTCATCAGAAGTTTTATCCTATGCATCTGGTTCATCGTGATCGTAATTATATATATAATTTTTGGCCTCGCGGAGGAGAGAGCATCGCTAAAGATTGGGGAAGCTTAAGTCAATGTTTTATTCATGCCCCAATCATGAGCTCTCAAAATAAATGATTATTCAAAAAAATTATGCTCGGATTTCTCTCAGTAATCACTCCATGCTCGATACTTCTTGTACATGATCTTTTATGATGAAGACTATTGAATTCAAATGGGATTTATTGGAAAGAATTAAACGCAACTCTGAAGATTGAGACCTCGACGAATGTAAGGAGTCAGGTATAACACCTAAGTTTGATTGTGTTAAATCTTTTATGGATACCAATGCTTTCCGTGAATTTAGCACTAAATATGGACTTAACCCTGAGATAGTAGCTTCTTTCTGTGAATCCTTTGCTACTCATGTTGATCTCCCTAAGGAGAAGTGGTTTAAATATAATCCTCCCATTGAAGTAAAAGTAGTTGCACCTATTAAAGTTGAAGAAAAGACTATCACTTATAATGATCCTGTTGTTCCTACTGCTTATATTGAGAAACCACCTTTCCCTGTTAGAATAAAGGATCATGCTAAAGCTTCAACTGTGGTTAACAAAAGTAATATTAAGACACCTAAACCCCCTGAGCAAATTAAAGTTGAACCTAGTGTTGCTATGATTAAAGATCTCTTGGTCGATAATATTGATGGGCATGTTATTTACTTCTGCAATGAATCTGCTAGAATTGCTAGACCTGATACTAAAAATAAACATAGATCTGTTGTAGGCATGCCTGTTATTTCTGTTAAAATAGGAGATCATTGCTATCATGGCTTATGTGATATGGGTGCTAGTGCAAGTGCAATACCTCATTCCTTATACAAAGAAATTATGCATGATATTGCACCTGCTGAGATAGAAGAAATTGATGTTACAATTAAGCTTGCCAATAGAGATACTATTTCACCAGTTGGGATTGTTAGAGATGTTGAAGCCATGTGTGGGAAAGTTAAATATCCTGCTGATTTTCTTGTTCTTGGTTCCCCACAAGATGACTTTTATCCCATTATATTTGGTAGACCCTTCTAGAATACTATTAATGCTAAGATAGACTGCAATAATGATATTGTTTCTATTGGTTTAGGGGATATGTCTCATGAGTTTAATTTTGCTAAATTTCATAGACAACCCCATGATAAAGAATTGCCTAGTAAAGATGAAGCTATTTGTCTTGCTTCTATTGTCGGGCCTCCTAGTGATCCTTTAGAACAATATTTGCTAGATCATGAAAATGATATGTTTATGAATGAAAGAAGGGAAATAGATGAACTGTTCTTTAAAGAGGGACCTATTTTGAAACACAACTTGCCTGTTGAAATATTAGGGGATCCTCCTCCACCCAAGGGTGATCCCGTATTTGATCTTAAACCTTTACCTGATACTCTCAAGTATGCTTATCTTGATGAGAAAGAGATATATCCTGTTATTATTAGTGCTAACCTTTCAGAGCATGAGGAAAAGAAATTATTGAAAACTCTGAAGAAGCACCGTGCTGCTATTGGATATACTCTTGATGATCTTAAGGGCATTAGTCCCACTTTATGCCAGCACAAAATAAAATTGGAAAAGGATGCTAAACCGGTTGTTGATCACCAACGACGGTTAAATCCTAAGATGAAAGAAGTGGTAAGAAAAGAAATACTAAAGCTTCTGGAGGCAGGTACAATTTATCCCGTTGCTGATAGTCAGTGTGTAAATCATGTCCATTGTGTCCCTAAGAAGGGAGGTATTACTGTTGTTCCTAATGATAAAGATGAACTGATCCCACAAAGAATTGTTAAAGGTTATAGAATGGTAATTGATTTCCGCAAATTAAATAAAGCTACTAAAAAGGATCATTACCCTTTACCTTTTATTGATCAAATGCTAGAAAGATTATCCAAACATACACATTTTTGCTTTCTAGATGGTTATTCTAGTTTCTCTCAAATACCTGTGTCAAAAGAGGATCAAGAAAAGACAACTTTTACTTGCCCTTTCGGTACCTTTGGTTATAGACGTATGCCTTTTGGTTTATGCAATGCACCTTCTACTTTCAAAGATGTATGACTGCTATATTCTCTGACTTTAGTGAAAAGATTGTTGAGGTATTCATGGATGATTTCTCCGTTTATGGGACTTCTTTTGATGATTGCTTAAGTAACCTTTATCGAGTTTTGCAGAGATGTGAAGAAACTAATGTTGTCTTGAATTGGGAGAAATGCCACTTCATGGTTAATGAAGGTATTGTCTTGGGACATAAAATTTCTGAAAGAGGTATTGAAGTTGATAAAGCTAAAGTTGATGCTATTGAAAAGATGTCGTGTCCTAAGGACATCAATGGTATAAGAAGGTTCCTCGGCCATGCTGGTTTTTACAGGAGGTTCATTAAGGACTTTTCTAAAATTTCTCAGCCTCTGACTAATCTCTTACAAAAAGATGTTCCTTTTGTCTTTGATGATGATTGTGTAGAAGCATTTCAAATACTTAAGAAAGCTTTGGTTTCTGCACCTATTGTTCAACCTCCTTGTTGGAATTTACCATTTGAAATTATGTGTGATGCTAGTGATTATGTTGTAGGGGATGTTCTAGGACAAAGAGTTGATAATAAATTAAATGTTATCCAATATGCTAATAAAACTCTAGACAGTGCTCAAAGAAATTATGCTACTACTGAAAAAGAATTTTTAGCAGTTGTGTTTGCTTGTGATAAGTCCAGACCTTATATCGTTGATTCTAAAGTAACTATTCACACTAATCATGATGCTATTAAATAGCTTATGGAAAAGAAAGATGCTAAACCTAGACTTATTAGATGGGTTCTCTTGCTTCAAGAGTTTGATTTGCATATTATTGATAGAAAGGGAGCTGAGAACCCGTTGCAGACAACTTGTCTAGGTTAGAAAATGTTCTTGATGACCCACTACCTATTGATGATAGCTTTCCTGATGAACAATTAGCTATGATAAATGCTTCTCATACTGCTCCATGGTATGCTGATTATGCTAATTATATTGTTGCTAAGTTTATACCACCAAGTTTCACATACCAGCAAAAGAAAAAGTTCTTCTACGATTTAAGGCATTACTTTTGGGATGACCCACATCTTTACAAAGAAGGGGTAGATGGTGTTATTAGACGTTGTGTACCTAAGCATGAACAGGAACAGATCCTACACAAGTGCCACTCTGAGGCTTATGGAGGACACCATGCTGGAGACAGAACTGCACATAAGGTATTGCAATCCGGTTTTTATTGGCCTACTCTCTTCAAGGATGCCCGTAAGTTTGTTTTGTCTTGTGATGAATGCCAAAGAATTGGTCATATTAGTAGACGTCAAGAAATGCCTATGAATTATTCACTTGTTATTGAACCATTTGATGTTTGGGGCTTTGATTATATGGGACCGTTTCCTTCCTATAATGGGTATACTCATATTTTAGTTGTTGTTGATTATGTTACTAAGTGGGTAGAAGCTATTCCAACTAGTAGTGCTGATCATAACACCTCTATTAAGATGCTTAAAGAAGTTATTTTTCCGAGGTTTGGGGTCCCTAGATACTAAACGACTAATGGTGGTTCACATTTTATTCATGGTGCTTTCCATAAAATGCTTGCTAAATATGATGTTAATCATAGAATTGCATCTCCATATCATCCACAGTCTAGTGGTCAAGTAGAACTTAGCAATAGAGAGATTAAATTAATTTTGCAAAAGACTGTCAATAGATCTAGAAAGAATTGGTCCAGGAAACTTGATGATGCATTATGGGCCTATAGAACTGCATATAAAAATCCTATGGATATGTCTCCATATAAGATGGTTTATGGAAAAGCATGTCACTTACCTCTTGAACTAGAACATAAGGCATATTGGGCTATTAAAGAGCTCAACTATGACTTAAAACTTGCTGGTGAGAAGAGGCTTTTTGACATTAGCTCACTTGACGAATGGAGAACCCAGGCCTACGAGAACGCCAAACTATTTAAAGAAAAAGTTAAAAGATGGCATGATAAAAGGATACGGAAGCGTGAGTTCAATGTAGGTGATTATGTATTGTTATACAACTCGCGTTTAAGATTTTTTGCAGGCAAACTTCTCTCTAAATGGGAAGGTCCTTACGTCATCGATGAGGTCTACCGTTCCGGTGCCATAAAAATCAACAACTCCGAAGGCACAAATCCGAGGGTGGTGAACGGTCAAAGAATCAAACATTATATCTCAGCTAATCGTATAAATGTTGAAACTAATGTTATTGAAACTGTAACCCCGAAGCAATATATAAGGGACACTTTCCAAAATGTTTTAGACTCCGAAAAGGAATAGGTATGTGGTATGGTAAGTAAACCGACTCCAAAACAGTTCTAATGGCAATTTTTCTCCATTTTGGAATATTTAAGAAAATAGGAAAATAATAAGTAGTCCGGGAAGGACACGAGGCTTCAACGAGGGTGGAGGGCACGCCCTACCCCCCTGGGCGCGCCCCCCTGCCTCGTGGGCACCTCGTGCCCTCCGGACTCCGTTTTCTTGCACGATACTTCTTTTGGTCGGTAAAAAATCACTATATAATCTCCCGAAGGTTTTGACCACCGTATCACGCAAATATGTCATGTTTTTGTTTCGAGCTATTTTTTGCCAGGGTTGTTAAGGCCAAGCATCATGTCGTCTCCCTCCTCCTCCAACAATGAGGGCAACAATGCTTGGCTAGTGAAGATAGAGCTGAAGAGAGAAGAGCCCGAAGAGATCAACAAGGATGATGGGATCAAGAAGGCCACGGGAGATCAAGTTCCGGCAGTAGTAGAAGAAGACATCCTTCAACCTCACCACAATCTCTTTACTCCAACGGAGATTGAAGCTTTCAAGATGATTGAGTTAGCTTGCATTCAAAACAAGTACCTCACAAGTGAAAATATTTTGTTGAAGGACATATCATAGCACTCAAAGGCACTATCCGCAAATTGGAGGATATCTTACGCTCGATGTGCGACTATCCATCATCACCAACACCTTCTTCACCAACAAAGAAGAACTGAGCATCGGGTATGGGCACTCCCCTTGGCAACTGCCAAGCTTGGGGGAGTGCCCCGGTATCGTATCACCATCACACTTTTATCTTTATCGTTTTTCTTAGTTCGACCCTTTTCATAATATCTTGATCTAGTAGAATAAAGTTTTAGTATGACCTAGTTGTGAGTTTTGCTTTATGATCCTTCTATGTAATCGAGTCCATGAGCTATATATAATAAAGATTAGTGTTGAATCAAGGGCTTGATTACTTTGCTATGATCTTGAGGGAATAGAATAAAAGAGATGAAATAAAAGAAATAAAGATATCATATGCATCTTATGGAGAGTAATGACTTCACATAAAAAGAGTATGATGAATAAAAATTGTTGAGAGCTGACAAACATAGTTTTGGTCATCATTGCAATTAATAGGAAGTAATAAAGAAATAGAGGTTTTCACATATAAATATACTATCTTGGACATCTTTTATGATTGTGAGCACTCATTAAAGTATGATATGCTAAAGAGTTGACGTTGGACAAGGAAGACAACATAATGGGTTATGTTTTCTTATATCTAAGATAAATTATATTGTCATGGATCATCCAACATGTTGAGCTTGCATTTCCCTCTCATGCTAGCCAACTTCTTTTCACCAAGTAGAGATACTACTTGTGCTTCCAGATATCCTTAACCTAGTTTTTCCATGAGAGTCCACCATATCTACCTATGGATTGAGTAAGATCCTTCAAGTAAGTTGTCATCGTTGCAAGAAATAAAAATTGCTCTCTAAATATGTATGATTTATTAGTGTGGAGAAAATAAGCTTTATACGATCTTGTGATGTGGAAGAAATAAAAGGATGGACTGCATAATAAAGGTCCATATCACAAGTGGAAATATAAAGTGACATTATTTCGCATTAAGATTTTGTGCATCCAACCATAAAAGCACATGACAACCTCTGCTTCCCTCTGCGAAGGGCCTATCTTTTATTCGTGTCTTATACTTCATGCAAGAGTCTCGGTGATCTTCACCTTTCCCTTTTAAATTTTATCCTTTGGCAAGCACTGTGTGTTGGAAAGATCCTGATATATATGGCTAATTGGATGTGGGTTTTCATGAACTATTATTGTTGACATTACCCTTGAGGTAAAAGGTTGGGAGGCAAAACTATAAGCCCTTATCTTTCTCTGTGTCTGATTAAAACTTCATTACCATAAATATTGCGTGAGTGTTAGCAATTATGAAAGACTAAATGATGGTTGAGTATGTGGACTTGCTGAAAAGCTCTTATTGACTCTTTCTGATGTTATGATAAATTGCAATTGCCTCAATGACTGAGATTATAGTTTGTTGGTTCTCAATGAAGTTTCTGATTCATACTTGAAATTGTGATTGAATTATTACTTTAGCATAAGAGATCATATGACAATATTTATATATGTTGCTATTATAAGAATGATCATGATGCCCTCATGTCTGTATTTTATTTTTATCGACACCTCTATCACTAAACATCTGGACATATTTTTCGATTTCGGCTTTCACTTGAGGACAAGCAAGGTCTAAGCTTGGGGGAGTTGATACGTCCATTTTGCATCATGCTTTTATATCGATATTTATTGCATTATGGGCTGTTATTACACATTATGTCACAATACTTATGCCTATTCTCTCTTATTTTACAAGGTTTACATTAAGAGGGGGAATGCCGGCAGCTGGAATTCTGGGCTTGAAAAGGAGCAAATATTAGAGACCTATTCTGCACACCTCCAAAAGTCTTAAAACTCCACAGGAATTATTTTCAGAATATATAAAAAATATTGGGCGAAAGAAGTACCAGAGGGGGGCCACCCACCGTCCACGAGGGCCCCCTGCCTCGTGGGCCCCTTGGTGGCCCTCTGATGCCCATATTTGGCTATATGGAGTCTTTCGTCGAGGCTAAAATCATAAGCTAGCTCACAAGACAAAACTCCGCCGCCACGAGGCGGAACCTTGGCGGAACCAATCAAGGGCTCCGGTGGAGCTGTTCTACCGGGGAAACTTCCCTCCGGGAGGGCGAAATCATCACCATCGTCATCACCAACGATCCTCTCATCGGGAGGGGGTCAATCTCTATCAACATCTTCACCAGCACCATCTCCTCTCAAACCCTAGTTCATCTCTTGTATCCAATCTTTGTATCCAAACCTCATATTGGTACCTGTGGGTTGCTAGTAGTGTTGATTACTCCTTGTAGTTGATGCTAGTTGGTTTACTTGGTGGAAGATCATATGTTCAGATCCATTATGCATATTAATACCCCTATGATTATGAACATGAATATGATTTGTGAGTAGTTACGTTTGTTCCTGAGGACATGGGAGAAGTCTTGCTATAAGTAGTCATGTGAATTTGGTATTTGTTCGATATTTTGATGAGATCTATGTTGTCTTTCCTCTAGTGGTGTCATGTGAACGTCGACTACATGACACTTCACCATTGTTTGGGCCTGGAGGAGGGCATTGGGAAGTAATAAGTAGATGATGGGTTGCTAGAGGGACAGAAGCTTAAACCCTAGTTTATGTGTTGCTTCGTAAGGGGCTGATTTGGATCCATATGTTTCATGCTATGGTTAGGTTTACCTTAATACTTCTGTTGTAGTTGTGGATGCTTGCAATAGGGGTTAATCATAAGTGGGATGCTTGTCCAAGGAAGGACAGTACCCAAGCACCGGTCCACCCACATATCAAATTATCAAGGTACTGAACGCGAATCATATGAGCGTGATGAAAACTACCTTGACGATAGTTCCCATGTGTCCTCGGGAGTGCTTTCCTTTATATAAGAGTTTGTCCAGGCTTGTCCTTTGCTACAAAAAGGATTGGGACATCTTGCTGCACCTTATTTACTTGCATTACTATTACTCGTTACAAATTACTTTATCACAAAACTATTTGTTACCGATAATTTCAGTGCTTGCAGAGAATACCTTACTAAAAACTGCTTATCATTTCCTTCTACTCCTCATTGGGTTAGACACTCTTACATATCGAAAAGGCTACATAGATCCCCTACACTTGTGGGTCATTAATGAGTTTTTTCTATGATGAACATAAACCCTGCTAATCACCGTGTTCAAATTTGACACTTTTCCGGGTTCATTTACAATATTTAGGGGATTATGTGCATTTTTTTGGCATTAATGCACATAATTCAAATTCAAATAATTGGTGCTTGAAAAGGTACACAAGAACGGTATGGAAAAACCATACTCATGGTATTTAGTAATTTCTCAAGCCTTTTACAAGGAATGGGCAGAGATTTCAAGGGAATGCATGGCAATAGTCAACCACAAATGTGTCATTTACTGGGTTATCAACTATAGAACAATGAAATATGTGCTCGAAAAACATGACACCTGGCATGGTGCCATGGTATGGCCTCATAGTACCTTGGTTAAAAGCTGAGAAGGTTTGATTTATGTCAGCATGCTCGCCCTTCATAAATCGAACCATCACCGAGGAAGTTCAATGCTTTTGAGAGGGAAATCACCAAGATCGAAAGGGAATCCAAATTTCCGTCCTAGTTTGTCATTCAGTTTCTTTCCAACGATCAACATACCGCCTCAAATGCAACGTGTTCAAATTTGACATTTTTCCAGGCTCATTTACCATATTTAGGGGATTATGTGCATTTTCTAGGCATTAATTATTGTAAGTGCATCTAGTGCCACCCCTAGTTGGTTTTAGAGTATTGATGACAAACCTAGTTGAGGGACTAATGTGTTTGTGAGAATTGCAGGATAACACAGGTAGAAGTCCCTCATTGATTCGATTTTCCTACCAGAGATGACCCCTAAAAATGTATGACGACATTGAAGTCAAAGGTGGTATATGAAGATATTCACATTGAAGACTATGACAAGAGAAGACACCACATGAAGCCTATGGAGCTCGAAGACTTATTTCGTAGTTCTCTTTCTTTGTGTTGAGTCATAGGAACCACCGTACTGTTAAGTGGAGTCCAAGAGAACCAGTCAGAATGACTAAAGTGATGCCTAACCAAAACCTATGTCTTCGAGTGAAGACTATGAGAGCGAATCTTGTCCAGAGTCGGACAAGTCATCTTTGCTTGCAGCCCAAGTAAAGTTGTCATGTGAGTTTGAAATCTGACCGTTGGAACACGTGTCAGTTCCTTAGTGACTCAGGGTCATTTCGGACAAATCAGGTCGGGTTGCCAAGTGGCTATAAATAGCCCACCCCCACAACCATAAACGGCTGGCTGCTCAGATTGAGAGTACGGCTTTTGTCGTTTGAGAGCAACCCACCTCGAAGCCTTTGAGAGAGAATTCCTTGCGAGGATAAAGCCCTAACCACCCAGAGCCAAAGAGAATAAGGCATCACTTAAGTCTTCTTGTCTGTGTGATCTGAAGACTTATTACACTTGAGGACTGTGCATCCTCCAGCCGGTTAGGCGTCGTGTTCTGAGCATCCAAGAGAGATTGTGGATTGCCGGTGAACGAAGTCTGTGAAGGTTTGGGAGTCTACCTTGAAGACTTACTAGAGTGATTGGGCGAGGTCTGTGTGACCTTAGCTCAAGGGGAATATGGTGAGGACTGGGTCCTGATCTGCGTGTTCAGGACTGGGTGTCCAGGACTGTGTGTCCTAAGGTTTAAATACCTAGCCGCCCCAACCAGATGTACAGTTGTCACAGCAACTGGAACTGGTCCAACAAATCATTGTCTTCAACGAGTCACTGGTTTCATCTTCCCTTCCCTTTACTTAATGTTACTCCTTGTGAAGTCATTGTATGTTTCCACTATCTTTTGTCTTCACTGAGTGACTGCGTGTTCTGTCTGGCTTCACAATATCTTCCTACCTGATCCTTACTACATTGCTGCTATTAGTCATTGTGCTTTCACTCTATTGAATACTTGACTATGGCTTGCCTAGTGTAGTCTACCTTCCACTGCAGGGTATTAGGTTTATTTCTACCGTTTGTCTTCATAACTCCCATGTAATGAAGACTTTCATAAAAATCGCTTATTCACCCCCCCCCCTCTAGTCGATATAACGCACTTTCAATTGGTATCAGAGCAAGGTGCTCCCTTGTTCTGTGTGATTCGGTTTAACCACCTGGAGTTTTAGCTATGTCAACTGCAGGGATAATTAAAGTCTCCGCTGCGTGCCCCGCTTTTGATGGAACTGAATATCTCTACTGGAAGAATAAGATGCGCATGCATCTTGAAACCATTGACGTCGACCTATGGTATGTCGTCAAGAACGACGTTCCCAAGGCTGGAGAAGGTGTCACTACTGCTGATGTCAAGAAATTCGTTCAACTGGACTCTACTGCCAAAAATATCATTTGTGGTCATCTGACCAAAGGATAGTATGGCCGTGTGAGTGCTTTGAAAACATCTAAGCTGGTCTGGGACTGGCTCTCCAAGGTCAATGAAGGCATCTCAACCCAGAGAGATCAGAGAATCAGTGTCCTTCGCAACCTCTTCAACCGCTTCAAGCGAAATGACAATGAGAATGTCTAGCTCACATTTGACCGACTCACTGACATCACAAATGAGCTTCAAGCCCTCGGCGCTACTGAGATCACCAAACATGAAGTCGTCAAGACACTACTGAGATCACTTGACAGTTCGTTTGACACCCTAGCCCTGATGATTCAAGAATGTCCTGATTGCAAGACACTCGATCTGTATGACATACTTGAGAGGCTCAACACACATGAGTTTCAGCTTTCTGAGAAAAGAGATATCTACGGTCCAAACTATGGGCGAACTCGTGCCTTGAAGGCAAAAGTTGTCTCCTCATCTGAAGAAGAATTTGACAACAGTTCTGATGATCCTGAAGACATTGGAAGGGAACTTGCTATGCTTGTGAAGAAGTTCCAAAAATTCACCAAGAAGAAAGGCTTTAGAAAGTCTTCCCGATCAAGCTCAAGGAATGATGAAGCTTCTGCTCACGACTACAAGAAGAAAACATGTCACAAGTGCAAGAAACCTGGCCACTTCATCTTTGAGTGTCCACAGTGGGACAATGAGAACAAAAAGAAGAAGAAGAGCAAGGAATATGACTCTGACGACAAGAAGAAGAAGAAATACTCAAAGTCTTCTTCCAAGTCTTCCTCAAAGTCTTCATCACACAAGAAGAGCTCATCTGGCAAGGCACGTGCGTTTGTTGGCAAGGAAATGGATTCAGAGTTGGAGTCCTCTTCTGAGGAGGCGGAGGTGGAGTCTGAGGAGGAGTCCGATCCAGGCGTCGCAAGTCTGGCTACAGCATACGTTGCCAAGTCCATCTTCAACACTGAAGACAATGACCTCATCACCGACACTGATGCAAAGGACAAGGACTACTCCGCTTCTACCTACTGCTTCATGGCACGTGGTGCCAAGGTAAACACACGCACTACTCACTATCAAACATCTAGTGACGATGACTCTGATTGTGGTTCAAAACCCAGCTACAAAACACTTGCTAAAATTGCAACTGAACAACAGAAAGCTATGGAACATATTCAAAAACTGTTAGACAGAAGTGATGATCTGTTAGGTGCTGAAATGACTCGATCTGAATCCTTAATTGAAGACATAAAAAATCTTCATGTTAAGTATCAGGAACTTGAAAGTCGTCATGAAACTCTCTCAACAACTCATGAAAAGCTTTCCTATGATTATCTTCAAAGGAAGCAAGATCTTGAGAAATTGAGAGCGGTTCATGAAGATCTTCAAAAGGAAAACGAGTCACTTCGCGCCAAACAGATCAGTCCCGCTCAGGAAGGATTTGAACCACCATGTCTTAAATGCATTGAGCGTGATAATGCTACTTCTGTTGCTGAATGTTCTACTGCTACTGCTGTTGCAATATCTTCAACTGTTGATGTGGTAACTAACCCCTCTGCTGAGGATACCACCGCTATTGCTGATGAGAATGCTAGATTG
Source organism: Triticum dicoccoides (assembly GCF_002162155.2). Classification (NCBI taxonomy): domain Eukaryota; kingdom Viridiplantae; phylum Streptophyta; class Magnoliopsida; order Poales; family Poaceae; genus Triticum; species Triticum dicoccoides. The sequence goes on along the minus strand of NC_041382.1, from coordinate 267,554,614 downwards.
AAGACATTGCTTGAAACAGGGATGTACAAAAGTCTTAAAGGGCATCAGACACTATGTGATGTCCTCAAAAATCAAATTCTGAACCGAAACCCGAGGAAAGAGGGTGTTGGGTTCGTAAGTAAAATGAATGTTGATGGCTCTTACTGGAAACCTGAGCAGTACCCCAAAACCATGTGGGTTGCTGCAAAGGAACCTTCAGCAGATCCATCCAATCTATCTGGCTTCACTTGTGCTAACCCCATTATCATTGATGAATCCTCTGATGCAAACTATATACTGTTTAAGAATCAAAATGGTGAAGTGTTTGCCAGGTACATTGGTACTAATTGCAGGAATGGACCGCCTATGAAGAAGATCTGGGTTCCGAAAAGGTGTCTGGAGAATCTTTCTGTGAATGTCATCATGACACCTCACGTGAAGAAGAAAAACCTCAGACCAAAGGCTTCATACGGTCCAAAGGCTTCATACAGACAAAGGACTCACCTAAGTCGCACTAACGCAAATGTTTTGCAGGGAAACCATACTCAGGCATATGAATATGAGAGCGGTTCGTCAAACCTCCATGTTCATAAGTCCAAGAACTATTCTGCTTATTCTCATGAGTACCATTGTCCGCCTGCAAGACTGTTTGCTAGGGCTCCAAAGCCAAAATTCTCAGATGCTGCACTTAGACTTATTGCTTCTAAGCCACCCTTGAAGATGTGGGTGGCTAAGAAAGCTTAACTCTCTTTTGCAGGGAAAGGTCTCCAGCAGAAAACCAAAATCATCTGACGCTATTGCTGGGGACCTTAAACATCTTGTAGGGCGCAAGATCAAATGCCCAAATGGTCTTACTATGTACTTCATTCCTGAATCGCTTGCTACTCTCCCTATTAGTCCTAATATGGATCTAAGCTTTCATAACCCACTGGTTCGTCAAATGTTTTTGCTTCACAATGCTCTTGGTGAAGCCTCCCCTAACTGCACTGTAGGGTACGACACCAGCATCTTCAGAATGGATTATTGATAGTGGGTGTACAAATCACATGACTGGAAAAAGAAGCCTTCTTATGGACTCAACCTTATGTCCATCCGACAAGAGCCACATCACATTTGCTGACACTGGTAAAAGTAAGGTATTGGGTCTAGGTAGAGTTGCAATCTCAAGGGATCAACACATGGATGAAGTCATGCTTGTTGAATCCCTTGGCTTCAACTTAATGTCTGTCTCAATGCTTTGCAATTTAAACATGATCGTAATATTTGGAAAATATCGTTGCATTGTTCTAATGGAATCTGACAAGTCTCTAGTATTTGAAGGGTATCGAAAAGATGATTTGTATGTGGTAGATTTCTCAGCAGGACCACAGCTTGCCGTATGTCTTCTAGCAAAAGCTTCAGAATGCTGGCTCTGGCATCGGAGGCTTGGGCATGCTGGCATGAGGAACCTCCACACCCTGGCAAAGAAGAAGCATCTCATAGGCATCGAGGTCGTCAAGTTCAAGAAAGATAACTTATGCGGTGCCTGTGAGGCAGGAAAGATGACGAGGGCCAAACATCCCTCGAAGACAATCATGACCACTACTCGACCCTTCGAACTGCTTCACATGGATCTTTTCGGTCCCACTCATTACTCAACTCTTACTACTACTGCTTGCCTCTATGGCTTTGTTATTGTTGATGATTATTCTAGATACACTTGGGTGCACATAATCCTTAACAAGACATCTTATGAGCTCCTTACTGGCAAGAAGCCAAATGTCAGTTACTTCAGAGTATTTGGCGCAAGGTGCTGGATCAAGGACCCACATCACACCTCAAAGTTTGCACCAAAAGCACATGAGGGTTTTATGCTTGGATATGGAAAGGATTCACACTCCTACAAATTCTTCAATCTCTTTCATTACAAAGTGGTTGAAACAGTGGATGTGCGGTTCGATGAGACCAACGGTTCACAAAGAGAGCAACTGCCAAATGTGCTAGATGAAGTTCCATCTAGTGAATCAATCAAGCTAATGGGAACTGGAGAAATTATACCTTCTGAAGCTCATCCTGAAGAAGAACTTATCATCTCAGCACCTGATCAACATGAAGACAATGCTCAGCCTGAAGACATTCCTTGTAACAAAGGCAATGATCAGCAAGAGCAATATCTTCGCCCTATACATCCTCGCGTTGCCAATGAAGTGCAGATTGAAAGAACAATTGATAGCATCAATGCACCCGGTCCACTCACTCGTTCAAGGGCAACTCAGCTAGCAAATTTCTGTGGGCACTTCGCATTCGTCTCAATAACAGAACCCAAGAAAGTTGAAGAAGCCTTCATGGAACCTGAATGGATTCAAGCTATGCAAGAAGAGCTTCAACAGTTTGAGTTGAATAATGTATGGGAACTAGTTAAGCGTCCTGATCCACGGAAGCACAATATAATAGGCACCAAATGGATATACCGCAACAAGCAAGATGAGCATGGTCAAGTTGTCAGAAACAAAGCTCGTCTCGTTGCTCAAGGATATACTCAAGTGGAAGGCATTGACTTCGATGAAACATTTGCTCCTGCGGCTAGACTTGAAGCCATACGCATACTGCTAGCCTATGCAAATCATCATAACATACTTCTATATCAAATGGATGTGAAGAGTGTTTTTCTCAATGGCAAGATTGAAGAAGAAGTGTATGTTGCACAACCGCCTGGCTTTGAAGATCCAAAACATCCTGACATGGTATACAAGCTCAACAAGGCACTGTATGGCCTCAAACAAGCCCCTCGGGCCTGGTATGACACACTCGAATACTTCCTGAAGAGCAAAGGCTTCATACCTGGTTCCCTAGACCCCACTCTCTTCACGAAGACATATGATGGTGAACTGTTTGTGTGCCAAATATATGTGGATGACATTATCTTCGGCTGCACCAATCAGAAGTACAGTGAAGAGTTTGGATATATGATGCAAGAGCAATATCAGATGTCCATGATGGGAGAGCTGAAGTTCTTCCTCGGTCTTCAAATACGACAACAACGCAACTGCATCTTCATATCTCAAGAGAAGTATCTCAAATATTGCTTGAAGAAGTTTGGTATGCAAGACTGCAAAGGCTTCACAACACCAATGCCAGCCAAACATCATCTGGGTCCCGACGACAATGGTAAAGAGTTCGATCAAAAGGTATACTGCTCCATGGTTGGTTCTTTACTTTATCTATGTGCATCTAGGCCAGATATTATGCTTAGTGTTTGCATGTGTGCTCGATTTCAAGTGGCACCAAAGGAGTCGCATCACTTAGCTGTGAAGCGAATTCTTCGATATTTGGCTCACACCCCAACTCTAGGATTATGGTATCCAAAGGGCTCAGAGTTTGATCTGGTTGGATTCTCGGATGTTGATTATGCTGGTGACAAAGTTGATCGCAAGTCTACATCAGGCACATGTCACTTTCTGGGACGATCACTTGTATGTTGGTCTTCAAAGAAGCAGAACTGTGTATCTCTCTCCACTGCTGAATCTGAATACATTGCTGCTGGATCTTGCTGCGCTCAGCTTCTGTGGATGAAGCAAACACTCAAGGACTATGGCATTCATCTGAAGCAAGTGCCACTTTACTGCAACAACGAAAGCGCCATCAAGATTGCCAACAACCCAGTTCAGCACTCGAAGACAAAGCACATTGAAATTCATCATCACTTTCTCAGAGATCATGTTGTGAAGGAAGATATTGATATCATACACGTCAACACTGAAGAGCAATTGGCAGATATCTTCACCAAGCCCTTGGATGAGACGAGATTTTGCAAGTTACGGTGTGAGCTAAATATCCTGGAATCCTCAAATGTCCTGTGATCAGGCACACATCCTAACCCTTATGCATATTGATGACTTAGATGTGCAACACACGAAGTAAAGTATATCTTCTATCAATGAAGACATACATTCTAAGTGTGAAAACATTAATGTGGAATTTGACTTCGGAGCGCCACGATAATTGTGCGCCATGTCTGGGTCTAATACTTCCTATACAGTGGGTAACGCCACCACCCAACGTTCTATTTTTGAAGTGTTTCACTCATGGCGTTACCTTGCAATGTTTTCACATTTGGTTTGGCTTCGATCTCAACATATCTTCATGATTATCTTCACTATGTTGATTATATAGATACATATATATTAGTGTTCTATCCTCTACAGCATTCACTTATAGCTATGTCTTCTTGTTGAATCTTTTGAACTAAGTGAATGTGATCGGACCCTAACCTCTCTATGCTTTCTATCTCAAATTCTATCTCTCCAAATCATATGCATTCTATTGAAACTGTCGAATGTCTTCTCTGCGTCCTTGTCAGCAGAAGATACAGAGACAACCATTAAGTCCGTTTTCAATGCTCATTCCTCCACATGAAACCCGGAGAAGTAGGAACGACCACCTGACAATCCAGGCGTGCGTGGGACGTGGAACAAACCCCAAAATTCCGCATAATGGCCACGTGTTCCTCAGATGCGAATCGCCAGGGGCACATGTGTAATAGCGCAGTGCCGCCCATGTACCTATAAATACACACTTCACAGCGGTCATTATCTCTTCTTCCACTCTCGCACGAACCCTAGCGCCACCGCTAGCCCTCGACGACGCCGGCGACAAAGCGCTTCGCTGCCGCAACCTCTCCGACGCCGTCTTCACGCTGACCGCGGACATCGTCCTCTCCGCCGTCGCCGTAGGTGTCCTCCGTCGCCAAGTTAGGGCACGGAAGATCGAACTGCTCGGCCTCATCTTCCACTCCGTCTAGCAGTTCTTAGTGTGGTAAATAAAACTTCCTTTTTACAACACCGTTGATCCTATGGATTTGTCACTTTCTACCACAAGCAGTTTCTATTCACACAAGTTAGATCTCTCTCATACTGCATCTCATAACATGCCTAGTATATTCACTTATGCTTCACAAAGTAGTTAGATTCCTCACTTGTACTGATCTGTGGATTCGTACAAATCTGGAACCAACTCCTTATCTATGAGTGAATGTCTTCGCATGATGAGGTCAATGTCTTCTAAACTGATTTATCTTCAAAATCTTCTGAGAATGCATATGACCTCTTCCCCTTCCCTCGCACCTTAATGCTGTCACAGGTACATGTCTGTGGGAGAATCCTTTGGTTCTCATAGTCTGCATTCATTTGCAGAATTCTTACAGCATCACATAAATTCTCCCGAAGCCAGTTCCTGTTGGTCCAGCAAGCGAAAACCTTTGAAGCCTTTGAACGTGTTGAAGCCTTTCAGGTTAAAGTTTATGGCTTCAGGGAAATCAGTAAGGAAGGGTGGCAGAAAGTGTCATGGAGAAACATCCAGAGATCTGCCAGATGAACTCTCAAAACTGTACAAGACAGATCCTGAAGAGGATTACAATCAGCGCAAGACCTGAATCCAATGGATTCGAAGATATTGGGCAGAACAATGGTTCAAATACCGATTTGTAACCCAGGAATATGCTGAGAAAAACACCATCAAGAGACCGTGGGGAGACATCCTATACAAGAATCTTCTGCCCAGGTCTAGAGATGAAGCCATTGAACAATGCTTCTATCCCTGCATGGTTCGTGGGCCATAGCCTGCTGATGCACACCCATCGTCACTACTATGGTGTCGTGACGACAATCTGTTCAAGCACAACTTCCAGTTTGCCCAGAACTCAGCGAAGCAGAACAAGAAGACTTTGGGGTTAGACTTCAACCCTGGTCCCTCAGCACCAAGGGCAGATGGCACACGAGATGCAGAACCCAATGTCATCGGTCCTTTCTACAACCTTGAAGGCCTCATCACCCATATCTTGGTTCAAGGGACTGCAGTGAATGAGCCTGCCGCTGACGCTGAATCAGATGAAGCGCCTGCAGCGCTAAAGACAAAGAAGCTGAAGAAGCCTAAAGCTTCAAAGCCTGCCCCTTCACCAAAAATCTCCTGGGCGACGCCACTGGCAACTGCGCCTCCTGAAGACAGTGTGCAGTACGAAGACTTATCTCACATCTCCAAGCCCCAGAAGGCCAAGATGCCTCTGCCACACACCGGCCAAGAGCTAACTGCTGCTGCCATTCTGCGCAATGACGCCATCGATCTGTCAAGTGATGAAGATCTTGCAGATGACGCTCTTGAGCAACTCATCAAGAGCAAAGAAGAAGCAGAAATCTTCAATGATCTGCCTCCCTTTGATGTAACCATCATCCACAACTTCATTGATGAGTGGTTTGACACGCCAAACATCAGCTTTGAAGATCTACAGCTACCCATTGGCCTCAGTGTCGCCTTCCAAGGCGCCATTGCTTCAGAGCTAGCTGTCGCCCAGCGCATTGTTGAACTGAAGCAAAAGATTGACTATGAAAAGGCTCAGTTCAAGAAGCATATGGCCAAGCTCAGTGTGCAAGAAGTGAAGAACTTCAAGATCATGATGCACGAGCTAAAGGAAGCCTTTCTGAAGAAGCATGCAGAAGCTCAGGGTTCACGTGAGCGCATGAAGACTCTGGCTGACAGATGTGTGCAAGCCTATAATGAGGCTGAGAAGCGCAAGGCCCTTGGGCGTCCTGGCATCGACCCCAGGATGGCCGCAAAGAAGAAGAAGAAGCCCGCTACGGCAGAACCCGACGCACCAAGGCAGGAAGCAGTTCCGATTGTCTTCCCAACTAGAATGACTGGCTTGAAGCCAAAAAGCCGGTCAACCGCTTCAGAGCTCAAGAAGACGAGGACTACTGAGGCTGAAGCCAGGAAGAGGAAACATCCTGAAGCCTCTCCTACAGCCCCCTCCAAGAAGAAGAGGAAGACCAAGAAAGATCGGGTTGCTCCCACAGAGTCTTTGATAGTTGAACCTATTTCTATGGTCTATCCTGAAGCTGAACGCCAACTGACAATCCATGAGCCTGCTTCCACAGAGGCTCATGAAGCTGAAGACTTTCCAGCAGCTGGTCCCATCGCTGCTGAAGACATTGGTCAACATGACCATGTAGAAGATGGTGCAGTCCTTCCTCAGCTTGAGAACAGTGAACTCATCAGCATTGGTCGTCCGCTGACGCCAATTGCACAGGATGCTTCATGGGCGGATCGCCACAAGAGGAAGAAGACTATGAGGCCCAGCCCACTCCAACTCCACAGGCGTCGCCCGCGTTGCGCAGGCTTCGCAAAGGTCCAAGGCCTCAAGTCTCTGCTGAAGACAATCCGGCTGCATCAGCCGCGGAAGAAGAAGTCCCACAAGTTCCCACTCCCCTGTCCCACCAAGAAGCAGTTCTCAAGGAGAACGTGCTTGTGACCGACCCTCCAGCTCGTCAAGTGGAGGATGAAAATCTTGAGGCTGCCACAACCACCAATGAAGCTAATGTGGAGTCCTCCCCAACAAAAGCATCCGAAGATAGCGAAGCCACTGATCCCGCCACTTCTGTTCCTGAGTCTGCTGGCGGTCCCTAGTTCGACTATCATGTTGAGCACAGGCCTCAGGTACAGAAGCCAATCCCAAGATTGCCAAGGTTCCCAGGTCCTGCATCAGCACCTGGCTCCTTCAATATCAATGGCTTCAGAGCAGACAACACATTCTTCGATAGCTCTAGGAACCCCTATTCAAGTGATAGGATATCATCTGATTGGTTCTGGAGCTATCCGCAGCAAAGCTATTACTCATGCATTCTTTACAACCAAGGTCGCATCTTCCCACATAAGCGACTTGACATTGAAGCTATAGCTGGTCTGCCCTGTCTGGAAGAAGCTTTGGATTGCTTCAAGCAAGTTGGACTGCTGCCGTTCGTTACTGACCAAGAGCATTGGAATGAAGAGTTGCTGCTCCAATTATATGCCACACTTCACATCCACGGATATAGTAGAGATCCGAAGACTTGGGTCCTGGAGTGGATGACTGGCAACGTTCATCACGAAGCCAAAGCCTTTGACATCATTGAGCTCACTGGTTTGCCCACTCCTGGCGATCTCTACGAGCATGGCTGTCAGCTGCATAGTGAAGCTACTGAGAGCATCTTTCAGAAGCCTGAACCTGATATGTGTCAGATGCTCAGCATGATGAAGCCATTGCCCCAAGATGCTGCTTATCCCACGGAGTTCTTCGTTGAAGACCTTGAGTATCTGCCAAGAACCATTTATCACATCATCAGGCGAACTCTCTGGCCCATCAAAGGGCACTCTCCAAATGCCAAGCTTGAGGGTGCAATGAAGACTTTGATCTTCTATATTCTTCATGGAAAATGCTTCAATGCACAGGACTTCTTCATTCACCAACTTGCTGCATCAGGCTCTGATCTGTTTGGCTTGAAGTTCTACGCCCCATGGGTAATGCGGCTAATCAAACTTCACTCTGATATCTCATATCGGCCATCTGCTCGCAATCATCAGATTTTTCTGCCTGATGTGGATATCTCTATTGAAGCCATCTATCCTGAGCCTGCCAAGGAACCTCTAAGTCTTCAGAATGCAGAGCATCAGAGTTTCTCTCAGAACATTGAAGGAGTTGAAGCAGTCACTCGGGTGTATCCTTTGGCTGGCACTACACGTGCACCACACCCTGCTTCCACTGAAGCCACTCATAGTACAACTGCTCCAAGACCCAAGAAGCGCACTCGTGTTCTCAACGGCCGAGAGCTTCTTGTGGCTCCTCATCAGAAACAGGATAGGCATCATGACTGGCTGAAGCTTTAGATGAAAAGCCTCTTGGTGGAGTTAATCTCACTCGCAATCTTGCCACCAAGAATGCTTTCGTTGCCCATGAAACCTGTCGCCGCACATGGAAAGGGCTAACGATGATGTGTTCTGAAGATGATCTTCAAGAGGATGGATTCACTGAGAGTTTCAAGTTTGACTCCACACCTCCTCGAAGGGCTGTGCTGCGACGAACTCCATCCCTTGAAGACTCTGAGTTCTCTTCCTCTGCTGCAATAGTGACTGCCAGAGTTATCGAGGATGAAGACGATGCCACTTCACCGCCACCTCCTTCAACACGCTTCAACTCTGCTCCAAGCTCTTCAGCACCGCCAAACACCACCAATGACCCTGCTGCTTCACCTACTCCTCATGGGAACGAGTAGATGCTCTATGTCTTCAAACCTATTTGGTCCTTACTGACAAAAGGGGGAGAAGCATATGAGGTTGATAGTCTTCAAGCGGGTCCATATGGGCGGGTGCTTTATATTTTGTTTCGTGCTTACAACTCTCGTTTTGCTACATTTGGTTCTTTGAGTTGTAACACTTAAACTCGATGGCCGTCTGCTACTTATCTGCCACCTTGTTTTGCGATGATAAATTCCGCATGTGCGACGATAAATCCCGCACTTAGATCATTCTGCAGACGTCCATTTTCCATTATGCATGTCATTATCTTCATATACTTTCACATGCATAGTGGATTGTCATCATAAGTTGAAGTGGATATCCACAAGTACAACCTGCCATGTGCATTTGCATTCCAAAAGCAAATTACTTATATGCACATCTTCAGGGGGAGCCCTTGCAACTTATGAAGACAATTCCTTATCCTTTACAATTCCACAGATTATATTCCCCGTTGAAACATTCAACTAGTTTGTCATCAATCACCAAAAAGGGGGAGATTGTAAGTGCATCTAGTGCCACCCCTAGTTGGTTTTGGAGTATTGACGACAAACCTAGTTGAGGGACTAATGTGTTTGTGAGAATTACAGGATAACACAGGTAGAAGTCCCTCATTGATTCGGTTTTCCTACGAGAGATGACCCCTAAAAATGTATGAAGACATTGAAGTCAAAGGTGGTATATGAAGATATTCACATTGAAGACTATGACAAGAGAAGACACCACATGAAGCCTATGGAGCTCGAAGACTTCTTTCGTAGTTCTCTTTCTTTGTGTTGAGTCATAGGAACCACCGTACTGTTAAGTGGGGTCCAAGAGAACCATTTAGAATGACTGAAGTGATGCCTAACCAAAACCTATGTCTTCGAGTGAAGACTATGAGAGCGAATCTTGTCCAGAGTCGGACAAGTCAGCTTTGCTTGCAGCCCAAGTAAAGTTGTCGTGTGAGTTTGAAATCTGACCGTTGGAACACGTGTCAGTTCCTTAGTGACCCAGGGTCATTTCGGACAAATCAGGTCGGGTTGCCAAGTGGCTATAAATAGCCCACCCCCCACAACCATAAATGGCTAGCTGCTCAGATTGAGAGTAGGGCTTTTGTCGTTTGAGAGCAACCCACCTCGAAGCCTTTGAGAGAGAATTCCTTGCGAGGATAAAGCCCTAACCACCCAGAGCCAAAGAGAATAAGGCATCACTTAAGTCTTCTTGTCTGTGTGATCTCAAGACTTATTACACTTGAGGACTGTGCATCCTCCAGCCGGTTAGGCGTCGCCTTCTGAGCATCCAAGAGACATTATGGATTGCCGGTGAACAAAGTCTATGAAGGTTTGGGAGTCTACCTTGAAGACTTACCAGAGTGATTGGGCGAGGTCTGTGTGACCTTAGCTCAAGGGGAATACGGTGAGGACTGGGTGTCCTGAGTTGCGTGTTCAGGACTGGGTGTCCGGGACTGTGTGTCCTAAGGTTTAAATACCTAGCCGCCCCAACCAGACGTACAGTTGTCACAGCAACTGGAACTGGTCCAACAAATCATTTTCTTCAACGAGTCACTGGTTTCATCTTCCCTTCCCTTTACTTACTGTTACTCCTTGTGAAGTCATTGTATGTTTGCACTATCTTTTGTCTTCACTGAGTGACTGCGTGTTCTGTCTGGCTTCACAATATCTTCCTACCTGATCCTTACTACATTGCTGCTATTAGTCATTGTGCTTTCACTCTATTGAATACTTGACTATGGCTTGCCTAGTGTAGTCTACCTTCTGCTGCAGGGTATTAGGTTTATTTCTATCATTTGTCTTCATAACTCCCACGTAATGAAGACTTTCATAAAAATCTCCTATTCACCCCCCCTCTAGTCGATATAACGCACTTTCAGTTATGCACATAATTCAAATTCGAACAACCGGTGCATGAAAAGGTGCACAAGAACGGTATGGAAAACTGTGCTCGTGCTATTTAGTACATTCACATGCCTTTTACAAGGAATGGGCAAGTATTTCAAGGAAATGTGTGGCAATAGTCAACCATAAATGCGTCATTTACTAGGTTAACAACTATACAAAAATGAAATAAATGCTTGGAAAACATGACGCCTGGTGTGGTGCCATGGTGTGGCCTCACCGTGCCCTGGTAAAAATTTGAGAATGTTTTCCTTATGTCTTCATGCATGCCTTTCATAAATCGAACCATCACTAAGGAAGTTTCATGGTTTCGAGGGGGGAATCACCAAGATTGAAGGGGGATCGAAATTTCCTTTGTCCTTTGTCCATGATTTTTTTTCTACGATGAACATACACCCTGCAAATCACCATGTTCAAATTTGGCACTTTTCTGGGTTCATTTGCCATATTTACGGGATTATGTGCATTTCCTAGGAATTAATGCACATAATTCAAGTTCAAACAATTGGTGCATAAAATGGTTTACAAGAACGGCCAGGAAAACCATGCTCGTGCGATTGAGTAAATTCGCATGCCTTTTACAAGGAATGGACATATATTTCGATGAAATGTGTGACAATAGTCAACGACAAATGTTTGTTTGTTGGGTTTTCAACTATAGAAAAAATGAAATAAATGCTTGAAAAACATGACGCCTGGCATGGTGCCATGGTATGACCTCACCATGCCCTGGTAAAAATATGAGAAGGTTTGGCTTATGTCGTCATGCACACCCTTCATAAATCGAACCATCATCGAGGAAGTTCCATGCTTTAGAGAGGGAAATCACCAAGATTGAAGGGGAATCCAATTTTTCATTCTAGTTTGTCGTTCAGTTTTTTCCAACGATCAAGATGCTGTCTCAAATGCAACATGCTCAAATTTGACATTTTTCCGGGCTCATTTACCATATTTATGGGATTGTGCATTTTCTAGGCATTAATGCACATAATTCAAATTCGAACAATCGGTGCATGAAAAGATGCACAAGAACGGTCTGGAAAACCATGCTGATGTTATTTAGTACATTCTAATGCCTTTTACAAGGAATGGGTAGATATTTCAAGGAAATGGGTGGCAGTAGTCAACCATAAACATGACGTTTACTGGGTTAACAACTATACAAAAAATGTAATACATGGATGGAAAACATGACACCTAGCATGGTGCCATGGTATGGCCTCACCGTGCCCTGGTAAAAATTGGAGAATGTTTTCCTTATGTCGCGATGCATGCCTTTCATAAATTGAACCATCACCGAGGAAGTTTCATGGTTTCGAGGGGGAAATCACCAAGATTGAAGGGGTTTCCAAATTTCCTTTGTCCTTTGTCCATGAGTTTTTTCTACGATGAACACACACCCTGCAAATCACCGTGTTCATATTTGGCACTTTTCCGGGTTCATTTAACATATTTAGGGGATTATGTGCATTTCCTAGGCATTAATGCACATAATTCAAGTTCAAACAATCGGTGCATAAAAGGGTGCACAAGAACGGCCTGGAAAACCATACTCGTGCCATTTAGTAAATTCTCATGCCTTTTACAAGGAATGGACAGATATTTCGATGAAATGTGTGGCAATAGTTAACCACAAATGTTTGTTTATTGGGTTTTCAACTATACAAAAAATGAAATAAATGCTTGAAAAACATGTCGCCTGGCATGGTGTACCATGGTAGGACCTCACCATGCCCTGGTAAAAATTTGAGAAGGTTTGGCTTATGTCATCATGCACGCCCTTCATAAATCGAACCATCACCAAAGAAGTTCCATGCTTTCAAGAGGGAAATCACCAAGATTGAAGGGGAATCCAAATTTTCTTCGTTCTTTGCCCTGGAGTTTTTTTTCTATGATGAACATACACCCTGCAAATCACCATGTTCAAATTTGCATTTTTTCCGTTCTCATTTACCATATTTAGGGGATTATGTGAATTTTCTAGGCATTTAGCGCATATAAACCCAATCCAGCTACAGCTGCACGGGTGTGATGTGAGGGACGTGGATTGTCGTTCGATCGCGGTGCATCCTATGGTGCACACGCGTGATCCGCGTGGCTGGGGTTCCGTCCAATCATAACGCAACACACAATAGGCTCAGCGCACACTATTTCTGGAAGCGACGGAGATGAACCGTGTGTGATAATGAACGAGCAAAATTGTAAGGGAAGCCAAATTTTTGTTGTCGTTTGTCGTTGAGCTCTTGAATATTACCGCACTGTACGGTTTCCCGGCCCCTTCGTCCCAGAGCACTCTCTAGGCATTGTCCACGACACCGCAGTGCATAGTAACTGGTAAGGAAGCGATGGCATTCCGCCGCGCCGCGTTCCCCGCCGCCCGCGATCGCACAAATGGTAAGGAAGTGATGTCATCTCGCCGCACCAAGTTCATTACCGCCGGCAAACACACAGTTAGATGGGCGGACTTTGAGGCTGCCATGGCCAAATGGGTGGTGGATCTAGAGGCGGCCAAAGCCGCACAGAAGGAGCGGAAAAGGCAGAAAGCAGACAAGAAAAGAGAGTCCCACCACCGCAAGAAAGAAGAGGACGCGCGCCGTAGTGAGGAGAGCTTCGCGCAGATCGAAGCATGGTGGGTTGCCGCCTAAAAGGCCGGGAAGGAGAACGTCAGCATCTGGCCAGCATGCCCCGATGGCAGGATGTGAGATGTAGATTAATTTGTAGTATTAGAGCAAATTACCAGTAGTACTTTAAGTTTGTAGTATTAATGTACAATGTCGGTAAGGGCATCCTTTGAGGGCTTTGAGCGTTGATTAGCATGTGTGCCCATGTGCATTTTTTGTGTTAATCATTAGAAGATCACAAAACACATGGTTTATATGCCGTACCCGTCTACGTTTTTTTGCGTTAATGATCCATGGGTTAGTTACCTGTGTGATGTTTCCTAATAAACCAGGTGTACCATTGACCGAAAAAATCAACTACACGTGTACATTTTTTGGAGACGGGATCTGCCAATTTTCTGTTTTCTCACACACGAGTATTTTACGCGCTTCGTCTGTGTTGTGTGTTTCCCCCGCCCAAGTTTCAAGTTTCACAGCGAAATTTTCGTTAGGCGCACAATTTCAGAATTTATTTTTCCAACCACGTCCCCACCCATCAAATT
>NC_041382.1:267531204-267540251 GCF_002162155.2 Triticum dicoccoides | reverse complement strand
CAAACTGCTGCCGCAACCACAGCTTCAACCACATCTACGTTCTGCCCGGATCCAGTCAGGTAACCCACCGATCGCTATCACGGCCCCGACCTGATTGCTTAAATGGCGCCTGCAAAACATCCTCATGCCTCCAAATCCCCACCGCCAGGAGCTGATGGCGGTCCATGCCATGATGGCCGTTGTGCGTGTTGACCCAGAGGAACACCTTGCCTCCGCCTCCGCCGACATGGTGCAGGCTCTGGCCCAGATGAAGTGCCCTAGCGACTACCCCCCAAGACTTAACAAGTAAGATCTAACCAGCTAAATCTTACCAATACCACTTGCAACGGCTATGATTTGTACGATTGATGTATTAAGAATGTTCATGCCTTGTTTATTTCAGTACTGCACACTATGTGATGTTCAAATATTACCATGTCTAGCTCAATTTCACAAATACCAGCAACAAACTTACAATACATGACTCGGGATATCACTAGAGATGCTGCCCATTTGCTATTTTTAGTGGATGCTAACCCTGTTGTACTTAACATGCATGTCCATGTACTTACGCAGGGTCATAACGGCCGATGCTGTTGTTTGTCGTTGAGGTTAGCTGCATCCCATGTCTTGCAGTATTTCACATCATTTGTGCAATTGTAGTTTAAATTCTACCATTTAGTAGCTGCCTGTAGGTACATATGTCAGTGGCACTGATCCACGCTTCGACCCGGAGGAACAACTCGCCTCCACCGTCGCTGACTTTGGGCAGGCTCTGGCCAATATGAAGTGCCCCAGCAACTACCTCTCAGGATTTACCAAGTATATACTCACCAATTCAATCTTACCAATACAAGTTGCAATTAATGGCTATGTTCTGTACGGTCGATGTATTAAGCATGTTCTAGTAAACATGCCTAACACATTTTAGCTACTTTCCCTACCTTTTTATAGACATCTGGGCCATTCTCTGCTCTGGCAGCACCTGCCTTGTGATGTTTAACTATGCCAATTGCATTTTTATCAGTACTGGTTTCAATGGCTATTAAGCCTATTGCAATTAACAGTTGAATCCATTTTTAAACAGTAGTATTTCAATGGCTACAAACTTACAAAACCTGACTTAGCATGCTATTAAGCCTGTTGCAATTAACAGTTGTATCCATTTTTTAATCTGTCCCTTTGCTACCATGCTACTCTCCGCAATGAGATATACTAGAGATGCTGCCCATTTGCTATTTTTGGTGGATGCTAACACTGTTGTACTTAACATGCATGTCCATGTACTTACACAGGGTCATAACGGCCGATGCTATTGTTTGCCGCCGAGGTTAGCTGCATCCCATGTCTTACAGTATTTCACATCATTTGTGCAATTGCAGTTTAACTTCTACCATTACTGGTTGCCTGGAGGTACACATGTCAGTGGCACTGATCCACACTTCGACCTAGAGGAATAGCTCGCCTCTGCCGCCGCTGACTTTGGGCGGGCTCTGGCCAAGATGAAGTGCCCCAGCAACTACCTCTCAGGACTTACCAAGTATGTACTCACCAGTTCAGTCTTACCAATAACAGTTGCAATTAATGGCTATGTTTTTACGGTCGATGTATTAAGCATGTTGTAGTAAACATGCCTGACACGTTTTAGCTATTTTCCCTACCTTTTTATAAACAACTGGGCCATTATCTGCTCTGGCAGCACCTACCTTGTGATGTTTAACTCTGCCAATTGCATTTTTATCAGTACCGGTTTCAATGGCCATTAAGCCTATTGCAATTAATAGTTTATCCATTTTTAAAGAGTTGTATTTCAATGGCTACAAACTTACAAAACATGAATTAGGATGTTGTTAAGTATGTTGCAATTAACAGTTGTATCCATTTTTTTAATCCGTCCCTTTGCTACCGTGCTTCTCTTTCGCAATGAAGATATCACTGCAGATGTTGTCGTTTCATTACCATTTGCTATTTTTGTTGGATGTTAACCATGTTGTAGTTAACATTGGCTTTCCATGTACTTACACAAGGCTACAATGGGCGATGTTGTTGTTTGCCATCGAGGTTAGCTGCATCCCATGTCTTATACACCATCTATTCCTAAATATAAGTATTTTTAGAGATTCCAATATAGACTACATAAGGAGCAAAATGAGTGAATCTAGATTCTAATCTAACCTATATCTATAATTCTATATACATCTGTATGTAGTTCATATTGAAATCTCTAAAAAAATACTTGTACTTAGGAACATAGGTAGTTGTATTTTACATCATTGTGCGATCTTAGTTTAGCTTCTAACATTTACTGGTTGCTTGTAAGTACATATATGAGCGGTACTGATCCATGCTTCGATCCCTTTTGCGTATGGGGCAATGAGATATTCCTGAACAAGGGTCAAGTGAGGAAACTAAGAAAGATTGTTAGGAGAAAGAAATGGGTGATTGGAATTAAGCTCTTTATTTACACTTTGTCCAAGACAACAGTGAACTTTAGGATGGTAAGTAATGTGTTGCCTTTCCCCCCTGCCCACAACAAGATACCCTATTAGACCTCAGTATCTGATATTTTTTTCCAGTGGTTTCCGAAGCTATTTACTAATGATTACGTTGCAAACTACATGACTGGAGTGGAGGCAACTAAGGTTAAAGTATATAATTCATGCTATCATGATAATGCTCTAGAAGTCTTCCTGAAGGCGGTGAAGGATGGGCGGGCGATTGTCACAAGGGGTTGGACAAAAGTGGTTCGTGCCTATGGCATGCAGGAAGGCACATTATGGGCATTCCGCTTCTTCAACACCATCGGCAGTCAAAATGATTTACACTTGTCTCTTCACCTTTACCGCCTTTAAATATTGTAGTTCATCATAGTTAATTGATGTCTAATCCTGTAACTACTGAACATATTGTACTGGCAATTTATTTATGGATTCGTTGTTGAACCATTGTGCTGAGAATTTGAATTGCACGTTTCATATTTCAAAATTTTCAATTCGAATAATAACGCAAAAATAAAAATATACGGGAGCTAATAAAATAATGTTCACACAGTTAGAAAGAAAACAGCGTGTGCGATGTAAAAAGAGAACACACGGTCATGGAAGTTTGCACACGGTTCTGGCAGTAAAAGCGCTTGTGATGGATAGCCCAATACCACACAGTTTTCTTCATCAAAACGTGTGTGATGTAGTTGATAAAAAAGCAAACAGCTAACCAAGGCAGAGCATGTGTGATAGTTACACCTTTCACACACGAGCCTACACATAAAACTATGTGGGATGTACATATGAACGAAAATGTTTTCCCTGGATTGATTATGTGGGATGTACATAAGAACGGAAACGTTTTTTCTGGGATTCACCATGTGGGATGTACATACTAACGAAAATGATTGGGTTTCGATGCCTTGCCCGATCGCACATGAACTCATTTTGCCCCAGCCCGTGTCCCAGGAGGGCCTATCCTCGACGGTTTCTGGGTCGTGTGGGAAGGACCCCCCTATCGCCCACACTCACTTGGCGATGGTTCCAAATGCCATCGCGAAAAGGGGTTAAAAACCGTTTGTATAGCACCTTGTTGTACCAGTGCATCTTCATCCTACGCCTCCCACGGATTGATAAACCTTACCACTTGAGGGAAATTTGCTACTGTCCTACAAAACTCTGCGCTTGGAGGCCCAACAAGAGTCCACAAGAAGAAAGGTTTCGTAGTAGACATCAAGTTGTTTTCTAGCGTCGTTGCCGGGGTGCTGAGTGCTTGAAGGTATATCTTTAGATCTTGCAATTGAATACTTTAGTTTCTTGTTTTATCACTAGTTTGGTTTATAAAAGAAAATTACAAAAAATGGAATTGAGGTTGCCACATATAATTCATCTTTATAATGTCTTTCTAGAAAATGATGGATCAGAAAATTGTGCTCAATTGACATAAGAAGAATTAAGTAAAATGTTTGGCACAAAAACTTTGAATGATGATCATGATTGCAATGTTGTTAGTACAAATTCTTTGAATATCCATGATGTTAATGATATGCAAATCCATAAGCTTGCGGTGCTATGTTTGATGAAGATGATATTTTTAGTCCCCCAAGTTTTGATGAGAAAATTTATTATGATAATAGCATGCCTCCTATTTATGATGAAAGTGGGTTTGGAAGAGTGTCAACTCTAGGAAGTAATGATCCCACTATTTTGGAGGGTGTTGAATCTTGTTGTAATAATTATGAAAGTGGATTTGGAGAGGTCATGACTTTATTTAATGATGAATCTGCTATTTCGGAAGAGGTTTCAATTGATTATGACAACAAAGTTGCTATCTATGATGATTATGGTGATGACATGTATGCTATAAAGAGTAATGATAACCATGAAACTTTCCATCATGATTTTAATGCTCAAACTGATTATGTGGATCAAGTATCATATGATTCAGATAGCTTAACCCGTGTGTGATGAGTTTGAACATAAAAAATTTTGGTTTGAATTTCCATGGTTACAATGGTCATCCACGTCATTGCATAATTTGGGTACACAAAGGAGACTACAACACATCCACACTTCTTAATCGAGCAAGTTCAGCAATTAAACAGAGCTAGCTGACCTAAACATTACTCTAACAAAGTAAAGACCGACACTCTTAATTAAATAAAACAAAGAGTACTACTACGGCTAGTGTTCGTCGATCTCCGCTACCGCCTCCATGTCCAGCTCGCGCTCGATGGTCTCCTGGGGAAGGGGCTCCATCGCATCCATTGCACCATACTCGGCAAGCATCTCGCCATCCATGTTCGCCATCTCTTTGGAAAAGGCTGCCACGAGCTGGGCATGGGCGGATGCGATCTAGGCTTGGACGGGCTCCGTCGTTGCAAGGTATGCGGCGGAAGAACGGACGGCTGCTTGCACAGTCTCGGCGATTGCCAGCTCTTCTGTCGTTGGTTGCCGATCGTTGTCGGAGAAGCTTCGTTCGATTTGTGCGGTGACCGCCAGGAGCTGGGCGTGGGCATCCTCGACATGGTCGTGAGCGGCCTCCATCGGGCCTAAGGCCGCCGCTGCGGAACGGACAGCTGTTGTGCCGCTCTAGCCAGTTGTTATCCCCGAGCCAGATGTTGCTGCCGCCACCTGAGAAGCAACAGCGGACGTTTGGGCTGCCATGGCCGCCCGGTCGCAGATTGCGGCCGCGCTCATGCACCTTGTTAGCATGCGTATGGCGGCTGCGGCCGCGCTCTCACCGGAGTGGGCCACCGAAGTTGCCCTCACAATGCGGGTCCACGTGCCCATCTTTCACCGGCGACGATTGAACAATGAAATGATATTTTGGGAGCGAGCTAGTGTGCTTGAGACGCCGGATGTGGACTGTAGCCGAAGCACCTTCTCGCGTAAGCCATAGGCGTAGTATACACCGACGGTGCTCCAGGATGTTTTGTGCTACATCTCACATGGTTGGTGATAATAAACTGTTTGTGATCTACTTGATTTCTCATCTTGATTTGAATTACATAATGGGGTCACAGTGGCAATGGACGGTGTTTGAATTGTTAGACCTTTTATCTGGAGTGAACATGCAACTATATGTGTGTCATAAAAGAATTGGAATTATTCAAGGTTCGTTTGAACATTTTATACATTAAATTGGTTTTCTAGCCATTTCAGGTGCACAATTCAAAGTTAAACTACATGCACATGCTCCGGTGCACCAACATGGGTTGTAAAATCATCTATGTGTCCATGGGTTTATGCTTATCTCCCATGCTAGAAATGGGTATGAAATTCAAACACCACGGCACCATGGCTCTCTGACAAACGTCGACGTGCTTGCTTTTGTAATTCTAATAAAACCAAAATTCGTCCAAAATTCATGAAACTTGGCATGCTATCATGGAGCGGCATCAACATGCCTTGGTAAAAAAATTGTCCCATTTGGGCAGGTTTGAGTATAAGCTTCTCATAAACTAGAGCTTCTCACAACAAGTATTATGGTTTCGTTAGGGAATGTTTCACCTTTCTGGACGAAATGATATCTGTTACCTCTTCTCGATTTCAATTTTTTTCCTAGTGTCAACATAGAACAACATGAGTGTTGTGTCAATTTTTGGGATTTTTCGGGGTTCGCTTGGACATTTTTATAAATTAACTGAGTTTTCTATGCATTCATGTGCATAATTCAAATACAAGCACATGCTCTAATGCATATAAATTAGTTGAAAATTCAAATTTCTGTCCTTGGTTGCCTGCTTAGGTCCCATGGAAGAAATGGGAATGAATGTTAAACACCCTACCACCGTCACTCGGCCGCAAACATTGAGATACCTAGTTTTTAAATTCTAGTAAATCCAAAACTCATTTGAAATTCATGAAACTTGGCATGCTATCATGGAGCGGCATCAACATGTCGTGGTAAAAATTTTGTCCCATTTGGGGCAGGTTTGGGTATATGCTTCTCACAAACTAGAGCTTCTCACAACAAGCATGATGGTTTCGATAGGGAATGTCCCACCTTTGGGGACGAAACGATATCCATTGCCTCTTATTGCTTCCAAAAAAATTCCCGTGTCAACATAGAACAACAGGAGTGTTGTGTCAATTTTTGTGATTCTTCGGGGTTCGTTTGGACATTTGTATGCATTAACTAAGTTTTCAATGCATTTATGTGCATAATTCAAATTTGAAATACATGCACGTGCTCCAGTGCATATAAATTGGTTGAAAAAACAAATATGTGTCCTTGGGTGCATGCTTAGGTCCCATGCAAGAAATGGGAATGAATTTCAAACACCAGGGCACCGTTGATTGCCGGCAAAACATTGAGATGCCTGGTTTTAAAATTCTAGTACATCCAAAACTTGTCTGAAACTCATGAAACTTGGCATGCTATCATGGAGTGGCATCAACATGTCGTGGTAAAAAATTTGTCCCATTTGGGGTAGGTTTGGGTATATGCTTCTCACAAACCAGAGCTTCTCACAACAAGCATGATGGTTTGGGTAGGGAACGTCCCACCTTTGTGGACGAAACGATATCCATTGCCTCTTATTGCTTTCAAATTTTTTCTCGTTTCAACATAGAACAACAGGAGTGTTGTGTCAATTTTTGTGATTTTTCGGGGTTCGTTTGGACATTTTTATGCATTAACTGAGTTTCAATGCATTTATGTGCATAATTCAAATTTGAACTACATGCACATGCTTCAGTGCATATAAATTGGTTGAAAAATCAAATATGTGTCCTTGGTTGCATGCTTAGGTCCCATGCAAGAAATGGGAATGAATTTCAAACACTAGCGCACCATTTATTGCCGGCAAAACATTGAGATGCCTGATTTTTAAATTCTGGTAAATCCAAAACTCGTTTGAAATTCATGAAACTTGGCATGCTATCATGGAGCGGCATCAACATGCCGTGGTAAATTTTTTGTCCCATTTGGGGCAGGTTTGGGCATATGCTTCTCACAAGCCAGAGCTTCTCACAACAAGCATGATGGTTTCGATAGGGAACGTCCCACCTTTGGGGACGAAACGATATCCATTGCCTCTTATTGCTTTCAATTTTTTTCTCGTGTCAACATAGAACAATAGGAGTGTTGTGTAAATTTTTGTGATTTTTCAGGGTTCGTTTGGACATTCTTATGCATTAATTGAGTTTTCAATGCATTTATGTGCATAATTCAAATTTGAACTACATGCACATGCTCCAGTGCATATAAATTGGTTGAGAAATCAAATCTGTCTACTTGGGTGCATGCTTAGTTCCCATGCAAGAAATGGGAATGAATTTCAAACACCAGGGCACCGTTGATTGCCGGCAAAACATTGAGATGCCTGGTTTTGAAATTCTACTAAATCCAAAACTCGTATGAAATTCATGAAACTTGGCATGCTATCATGGAGCGGCATCAACATGTCGTGGTAAATTTTTTGTCCCATTTGGGGCAGGTGTGGGTATATGCTTCTCACAAACCAGAGCTTCTCACAACAAGCATGATGGTTTCGGTAGGGAACGTCCCACCTTTGGGGACGAAACGATATCCATTGCCTCTTATTGCTTTCAAAAAATTTCTCGTGTCAACATAGAACAATAGGAGTGTTGTGTCAATTTTTGTGATTTTTCAAGTTTCGTTTGGACATTTTTATGCATTAACTGAGTTTTCAATGCATTTATGTTCATAATTCATATTTGAACTACATGCACATGCTCTAGTGCATATAAATTGGTTGAGAACTCAAATCTTTGTCCTTGGGTGCATGCTTAGGTCCCATGGAAGAAATGGGAATGAATTTCAAACACCAGGGCACCGTTGATTGCCGGCAAATTGTTGAGATACTTGGTTTTTAAATTCTAGTAAATCCAAAACTCATCCGGTGCGCACGTTCACCGGGAAGCGTGCGAGATGTTCAACGCAGGATTTGTGCATCTCTTCAACTCAAATGGTTTAGTGGAGCAGTA
Source organism: Triticum dicoccoides (assembly GCF_002162155.2). NCBI lineage: Eukaryota > Viridiplantae > Streptophyta > Magnoliopsida > Poales > Poaceae > Triticum > Triticum dicoccoides. The sequence continues at coordinate 267,531,834 of NC_041382.1, read as the reverse complement.
AAGAGGTAGAAAATAAACCAAAAAATATATGTGCTGCCACACGCCCCGTGTGCCATGCGAGTAGGCGTGAGTTGATGGGACGCATGCGAGCAGTCCGCCGCACAGGTGGACGGGGTGGCGAGTGTGCAGGTGTGTGAATTAACGGGGAGGCGTGCGAGTAGTTGTGTGAAATGATGGTAGGAATGGCAGACGTCTGCTGCGCAGGCTCACCGGGAGGCGAGACAACTTTTGACCGCAGCCTGCCTCGCTCCCACTGGTCCGTATTAATTGCGCACCCGAGCCACCAGCCATAATAGGCGGCCGCACCCCGGTCCACAGTGGTCACCAATGTCTGGACTCTAGAGTGTATGACGATGTCGCCGAAGCGCACCATCGGAGGGAGTGGCGACGCTGGGGCTGGTGAAGCACCCACACAACGCATGAAGCTGGCCACAAAGGTTTCCGTCGCCGCTGTCGAGGTCTCGTGCGGGCAGTAGCACGACCTTGACTTCGTCGGCGCCATCGTGCCCCCCCCCAGCCGGAGCCAGAGGTCAACAGCAACTCCGGCAACAACTGCGACTCCGACGGAAAACCGGTTAGTCACCTATATACCCATTTGTGCAGCAAACATATCAAGTGTGTTCTCTGGTT
>NC_041382.1:267491566-267530959 GCF_002162155.2 Triticum dicoccoides | reverse complement strand
AAGATACGTTAGATGCACGTAGTGTATTGATTGTTTGAATGTTATCCGTATAGAGTTAGTTATTAATTGTTTGTTATGTGCAAATGATTTTTGCTAATAATCCGACTAGGGTTAGCTTGTGTGCTAATAATTCATGGACAGATCTTGAGAATTGATTTTGAATGTCCTACATATATGTTTGTGCCTTTTTTCTTCCTGGTCTTGAGAATGGATTTCGAAGGTCCTACATGTTATGCCATTTTTTCTTTCATGTTGGTATGTACACAGATGAGGCTCCGACCAGCGCTGCCGCCGAATGTAGATCTTGGACCCGGCTGTGCGGCCAGAAGCGCCCCCATGGACCTGAGGAACCAGTAGAATCTCCGATGGACCGCATCAGCGATCTCCCGGATGGAATCCTTGGGGAGATCATCTCCCTTCTCCCCACCAAGGATGGTTGCCGCACACAAGTCCTCGCATCTCGGTGGTGCACTCTATTGCACACCGCGCCTCTTAATCTTGACTATCATCAGCTATCTGTTGATGATGATTCTGAACTCCCTGGAGCCATCATCTCCTCCCATGAGGGCTCCGTTCAACGCATCTGCATCCCGGCATGCTACCTGCTAGACATACTTGATATGTCTCCATCATATCTATAATTTTTTATTGTTCCATGCCAATATTATAGAACTTTCATATACTTTTGGCAACTTTTTATACTATTTTTGGAACTAACATATTGATCCAGTGCCCAGTGCCAGTTCCTGTTTGTTGCATGTTTTTTGTTTCGCAGAAAATCCATATCAAATGGAGTCCAAATGGGATAAAAATTGACGGAGATTTTTTTGGAATATATGTGATTTTGGGGAAGAAGAATCAACGCAAGATGATGCCCGAGGGGGCCACGAGGAAGGGGGGCGCCCCAGGGGGTCAAGCGCGCCCTGGGCCCTCATGGCCACCCCGTAAGGCGGTTGGTGCCCTTCTTTCGCCACAAGAAAGCTAATATCTGGATAAAAATCGTGTCCAAAATTCAGCCCAATCGGAGTTACGGATCTCCTGGAATTTAAGAAACGGTGAAAGGGCAGAATCTGGAATGCAGAAATAGTGAGTGATAGAAACACAGTCCCGAGTAAGTAGGTTGTTTGCGTATGGGAATAAAGAGGACTTGATGCCTTATAATGCTATGGTTGGGTTTTACCTTAATGATCTTTAGTAGTTGCGGATGCTTGCTAGAGTTCCAATCATAAGTGCATATGATCCAAGAAGAGAAAGTATGTTAGCTTATGCCTCTCCCTCAAATAAAATTGCAATAATGATTACCAGTCTAGTTATCGATTGCCTAGGGACAAATAACTATCTCGTGGCAAAAAGCTCTCTACTAAACCTAACTTAGTTGTGTCTTTATCTAAACAGCCCCTACTTTTTATTTACGCGCTCTTTATTATCTTGCAAACCTATCCAAAAACACCTACAAAGTACTTCTAGTTTCATACTTGTTCTAGGTAAAGCGAACGTTAAGCATGCGTAGAGTTGTATCGGTGGTCGATAGAACTTGAGGGAATATTTGTTCTACCTTCAGCTCCTCGTTGGGTTCGACACTCTTACTTATCGAAAGAGGCTACAATTGATCCCCTATACTTGTGGGTTATCAAGAGCTTTTTCTGGCGCTGTTGCCGGGGAGTTATAGCGTGGGGTGAATATTCTCGTGTGTGCTTGTTTGCTTTATCACTAAGTAGTTTTTATTTGTTGTTCTAAGTTGTTCTCTATCTTTAGTTATGGATATGGAACATGAAATACCAAAAAATAGGTTTACTTGCTACTCATGGAGATGGGGAACCTCCTAAAACCCTCGATGCTCATTATGTGAAAGATATTATGTACTACTTTGATAATCCTGAGAAAAAACCATTCAACTTTATAATGGGAGTAACGTTGGATCAACGTGAATACTTTAGGGATTATCGCTTGACTCAAAAAGGGAAACTATTATGGGATCAAATTTATATGTTGTATTGGTATGCTAGGCAACTATGCTTGAGATATGATTATACTTGTTGCTCTAGGATGAAGGCTCCACACCTTCCCTTTTCATGCAAATTTAATGATGATTAAACCTTGGCTTCTTATGCTAATGGTATATATGATTACTATGATGTGGAATGAATAGAAGAATTCGTTGCTTTTATTGGTGCTTATGAAATTGAATCTTTGTTTAAAGAGTGTGAAAATCTTGATGATGTTGTTTACAGACCTGAAAATTTTGCTATACTTAAATATTACTATGAAAATTATGAATTCAATTCCGATATTGATGATTTTATTGAGAGAGTCTCCGCTGTCCAAGAAGAGACTAATATTTTGCAGGAGACTATGGAAGAAATTGATGAAACTGTGGGCTCATTGGATGAAAAAGATGATGAGGAGAGCAAAGAACAAAAGTAGGAAGAGCGGATTAGCTACCCGTGCCCACCTTCTAATGAGAGTAACTCTTCAACTCATACATTGTTTAATTTCCCTTCGTGCTTACCGAAGGATATTGTTATGATCCCGTTGATTCTTTTGAAATATCCCTTTTTGATGATGCTTGCTATGCTTGTGGCCAAGATGCCAATACAAATTATGCTTATGGAGATTAACTTGCTATAGTTCCTTATGTTAAACATGAAATTGTTGCTATTGCACTCACGCATGATAGTCCTATTATCTTTTTGAATTCTCCTGACTACACTATATCGGAGAAGTTTGTCCTTATTAAGGATTATATTGATGGGTTGCGTTTCACTACTACACATGATGATTTTGATAGATATAATATGCATGTGCTTTCTGCTCCTACTTGCAATTATTATGAGAGAGGAACTACATCTCCACCTCTCTATGTTTCGAACACGATAAATTTGCAAGAAACTGTTTATACTATGCATTGGCCTTTACTATGTGTGCATGAATTGTTCTTTTATGACATGTCGATGCATAGGAAGAGAGTTAGACTTTGTCATTGCTTGATATATGTTGCTTTGTGCTCACTACTAAATGCCAAATCATTGCAAATTCAAATTGGCTTTTATATACCTTGGGATCCGGGTGGGTCCATTACTTGAGCACTATATGCCTAGCTTAATGGCTTTAAAGAAAGCGCTGCTAGGGAGAAAACCAGGAAGTTTTAGAGAGTCATTTATTTCTGTTGAGTGCTTTTATAAAGTTTAAAAACAAAAAAATAAAGAGGGGAACCTAAAACTTTTTCAAAAAAAAGCGAAAGTGAGAAAGACGAGCATTGTTAAAATGGGAGCTAGCCTTGAACTTTCTTCATGCCCATGGAAACTTTGTGAATATTGATTATAGCAAATTTTCAACAAAAATAATTATCCCCTTGTACAATTCCTTTGTATTATAAAAATAATGTGCCAAGATTTGCTTTTAGGATGTTTACATTGTTTGTTGGTTTGTGCGGTGCGGAACAGAAACTTTGGCTGTCGTGCGCGATTTTACATTTTTTTTACTGGAACGTCAAACGGGTCTGAAACTTTTGCACTGTCTTTCTATATAGATTGTTTATTTTTCATAATTTTGGAAGAAGTTTTGGAGTACCATAAGTATGGTGAATGTTCAGATTACTACAGACTGTCATGTTTAAGACAGATTCTGTTTTTGATGCATAGTTTGCTTGTTTTGATGAAACTATCAATTTCTATCATTGGATTAAGCCATGGAAAAGTTATATTATAGTAGCTACAATGCAAAAATAAAATATGAATTGGTTTGCAACAGTACTTAGAGTAGTGATTTGCTTTATTATACTAACGGATCTTACCGAACTTTCCGTTAAGTTTTGTGTGATTGAAGTTTTCAAGTTTTGGGAGAGATCACAATGGATGAAGGAATAAGGAGAGGCAAGAGCCTAACCTTGGGGATGCCCGAGGCACCCCAAGGAAATATTCAAGGACTCCCAAGCAACCAAGCTTGGGGATGCCCCGGAAGGCATCCCCTCTTTCTTCTAACAATCATCGGTAATTTTACTTGGAGCTATATTTTTATTCGTCACATGATATGTGCAAATCTTGGAGCGTATTTTGCATTTAGTTTTCACTTTTATTTTATGCACCATGCTGGTATGAGATAGTCCATGGTTGATTTATATAATGCTCATTGCACTTCACTTATATCTTTTGAGTATGGCTTTATAGAATGCTTCATGTGCTTCACTTATATCATTTGAAGTTTGGGTTGCCTGTTTCTCTTCACATAGAAAACTGCCATTTATAGAATGCTCTTTTACTTCACTTATATTTGTTAGATCATGGGCATATCTTTTGTAGAAAGAATTCAACTCTCTTCCTTCACTTATATCTATTTAGAGAGATGACAGGAATTGGTCATTCACATGGTTAGTCATAAAATCCTACATAAAACTTGTAGATCACTGAATATGATATGTTTGATTCCTTGCAATAGTTTTGCGATATAAAGATGGTGATATTAGAGTCATGCTAGTGGGTAGTTGTGGATTGTAGATATACTTGTGTTGAAGTTTGTGATTCACGTAGCATGCACGTATGGTGAACCCTTATGTAATGAAGTTGGAGCATGAGGTATTTATTGATTGTCTTCCTTATGAGTGGCGGTCGGGGACGAGCGATGGTCTTTTCCTACCAATCTATCCCCCTAGGAGCATGCGCGTAGTACTTTGTTTTGATGACTAATAGATTTTTGCAATAAATATGTGAGTTCTTTATGACTAATGTTGAGTCCATGGATTATACGCACTCCCACCCTTCCATCATTGCTAGCCTCTTCGGTAACGTGCATTGCCCTTTCTCACCTCGAGAGTTGGTGCAAACTTCGCCGGTGCATCCAAACCCAGTGATACGATATGCTCTATCACACATAAGCCTCCTTATATCTTCCTCAAAACAGCCACCATACCTACCTATCATGGCATTTCCATAGCCATTCCGAGATATATTTCCATTCAACTTCCATCATCTTCATATACATGACTTGAGCATCATTGTCATATTGCTTTGCATGATTGTAAGATAGCTAGCATGATGTTTTCATGGTTTGTCCATTTTTTATGTCATTGCTACGCTAGATCATTGCACATCCCGGTACACCGTCGGAGGCATTCATATAGAGTCATATCTTTGTTCTAGTATCGAGTTGTAATATTGAGTTGTAAGTAAATAAAAGTGTGATAATCTTCATTATTAGAACATTGTCCCATGATAAAAATAAAAGTGGCCAAAGAAGCCCCCCAAAAAAAGATAGAGGCCAAAGAAGCCTACAAAAAAAGAGAAAAGAAAAAGAAAAAGAAAAATGAGAAGGGACAATGTTACTATCCTTTTACCACACTTGTGCTTCAAAGTAGCACCATGTTCTTCATATAGAGAGTCTTGAGTTATCACTTTCATATACTAGTGGGAATTTTCATTATAGAACTTGGCTTGTATATTCCGATGATGGGCTTCCTCAAATGCCCGAGGTCTTCATGAGCAAGCAAGTTGGATGCGCACCCACTTAGTTTCAGTTTGAGATTTCATACACTTATAGCTCTTAGTGCATCTGTTGCATGGCAATCCCTACTCCTCGCATTGACATCAATTGATGGGCATCTCCATAGCCCATTGATTAGCCATGTCGATGTGAGACTTTCTTCCTTTTGTCTTCTCCACACAACCTCCATCATCATATTCTATTCCACCTATACTGCTATGTCCATGGCTCACGCTCATGTATTGTGTGAAGGTTGAAAAGGTTTGAGAACGTCAAAAGTATGAAACAATTGCTTGGCTTGTCATCAGGGTTGTGCATCATTTGAATATTTTGTGTGGTGAAGATGGAGCATAGCCAGACTATATGATTTTGTAGGGATAACTTTCTTTGGCCATGTTATTTTGAAAAGACATGATTGCTTTATTAGTATGCTTGAAGTATTATTATCTTAATGTCAAATGATAGACTATTTCTTTGAATCACTCGTGTCTTAACATTCATGCCATGATTAGATTACATAATCAAGATTATGCTAGGTAGCATTCCACATCAAAAATTATCTTTTTTATCATTTACCTACTCGAGGACGAGCAGGAATTAAGCTTGGGGATGTTGATACGTCTCCGTCGTATCTATAATTTTTTATTGTTCCATGCCAATATTATGCAACTTTCATATACTTTTGGCAACTTTTTATACTATTTTTGGGACTAACATATTGATCCAGTGCCCAGTGCCAGTTCCTGTTTGTTGCATGTTTTTTGTTTCGCACAAAATCCATATCAAACGGAGTCCAAACGGGATAAAAACTGACGGAGATTTTTTTGGAATATATATGATTTTTGGGAAGAAGAATCAACGCGAGACGATGCCTGAGGGGGCCACGAGGCAGGGGGCGCACCCCAGGGGGTCAGGCGCGCCCTAGGCCCTCGTGGCCACCCCGTAAGGCGGTTGGTGCCCTTCTTTCTCCGCAAGAAAGCTAATATCCGGATAAAAATCGTGTCCAAAGCCCAATCGGAGTTACGGATCTCCGGGAATTTAAGAAATGGTGAAAGGGAAGAGCCTGGAACGCAGAAACAGTGAGTGATAGAAACACAGACCCGAGTAACTAGGTTGTTTGCGTATGGGAATAAAGAGGACTTGATGCCTTATAATGATATGGTTGGGTTTTACCTTAATGATCTTTAGTAGTTGCGGATACTTGCTAGAGTTCCAATCATAAGTGCATATGATCCAAGAAGAGAAAGTATGTTAGCTTATACCTCTCCCTCAAATAAAATTGCAATAATGATTACCGGTCTAGTTATCGATTGCCTAGGGACAAATAACTTTCTCGTGACAAAAAGCTCTCTACTAAACCTAACTTAGTTGTGTCTTTATCTAAACAGCCCCTACTTTTTATTTACGCGCTCTTTATTATCTTGCAAACCTATCCAAAAACACCTACAAAGTACTTCTAGTTTCATACTTGTTCTAGGTAAAGTGAACGTTAAGCGCGCGTAGAGTTGTATCGGTGGTCGATAGAACTTGAGGGAATATTTGTTCTACCTTTAGCTCCTCATTGGGTTAGACACTCTTCCTTATTGAAAGAGGCTACAATTGATCCCCTATACTTGTGGGTTATCAATACCCTGCACGGTGGCCGCCCGACTGACATCCCTTCAATTCGATAAACTCCAGCAGCTTGAGTTCTACCATGACTATGTATGTAACATACCACGAACGGATGTATCTGTGGCCTCACCACTGATGTCCATCACGTGGTATTCCTCCTCTCTCCACACTGCCACATTTGTCCGGTGCCATCTAGCACACAATCTGGTACAAATGCTTCGACTCCCAGTGCTAAAATAACTTGCGCTTGTGGTGGTTGATTTGTCGGAGGCCGCACTACACAGCATCATCCACTCCAGCTGCCCTGCCCTAGAGCGCTTGTTGCTTCTTTTTGAATTGGAAATTCATATCTGTTGTCTCAAAATAAAGTCGCCCCACCTTGTAAGCATGGGAATTTGTTTTTTTGGACATGATCTCATCATCGAAGATGCCCCTTCACTTCAAAGGTTGCTCCTTGATTCTGGTATAGTACCTTCACAAATAACTATAGTATCTGCGCCTAAACTGGAGACCTTGGGTGCAATTCGTGATCCTTTTACATGGTTCAAGATGGTGTTTGGCTCCACACCTATTGAGGTACTGTATATTATTCACGTAAACTTTTGTAATTTGCCTTTTTCATTTGTGCGCATAAGTTAAGTATCATCTTGGAGTACACTTTTGGTACTAATATTATGTTCTATGCTCAATGAAGAGCTTGTCCATCCTATCGGTGGTGGTGGATTCTGTCAAGACCTTACATATCAGTATGTGGTGTTTTGATCTGAACACGATTATTGGCTTGCTGCAATGCTTTCCATGTCTGCAGAATTTGTATATAAAGGTGATGATTTCACGCACATTGAAAGCCCATATATAATGTACTATAATTAATCATTGAGATATCACTCTTTCAACATCATCTTTTTAGACATTAGTTGTTTTCAATCTTCATCTCTATTTAGGCACTAACACATGGAGAAAAAGGTATAACCAATCGATGGTTCAAGAAGCACCGGGATTTTCTCAGCTCTCATGACATTCGTTTGAAGAGAGAAACACTAGAAGGATATGCATCCAACAATGCAAACACTAGCTTTGTCACATTCTTCATGTTGAATGCGAGGGCACTATTGTCCGTGAGGATTAAGTTTTTCGACAAGAAATTTCTTACGGCTGCAAGTGTTGAGCAACATAAAAAGAAGTTTTAGGTGGACCTAAGGGCTTCTCATCATGCTCGGCTTCTATTTACAACAGCTTGTCACCATGTACCAGTAGAATTTCTGGCTGGGGATCTTGATTTTATGGATCAGACCGATCCATTTGATTGTGACTGCCGAAAACTTTGGTTGAGTTAGATGTCATTGTCTTGTTCAATCTGTATTTTGTCTAAACCTGATGAGAAATTAATCCTCGTGCTTTTGTACTGTTTGTAAGCTGGAGTTAGATATTGTTGCCCTTTTCAACTCTGTTTTGACCCATATTTCTTTCATACTGGGCCAATGGCTTGCCATTTCTTTCATTAAGACATAAATATTATAAGCATTCACAACATAGGGAAAGAACATCACTCTCGCGGCATCCTCAAGATCTTTGTTCATTGCAGAACCCGCAAGTTCTTAGCGCCCACTAGCACCCACAAACTTATTTTCAGCTAGCACACCAAATGGGCTGTAATTCTTAATAAGAAAAGTAGCATGGTAGTGACAGATTTGGATTTGTCATTTGGGACCCACGAGGAAAAAGCCTATCCATGGCGGTGTCGACTCGACGACAAATATTGAGAAACCTGATTTTAAAATTACTGTGAATCCAAAAGTCGCCTCAAAATCATGAAACTTGGCATGGTGTTATGACATAGGAGCAACATGTTGTGGTAAAAAATAAGTCCAATTTGGGACAAGTTTTGGTACAAACTTCTTACAAACCGGAGCTTCTCTCAAAAAGGCTCATGGTTCCAAGAGGGACCTTGCACCTATGTGTGTGAAACAACATACGTGTCTCTTCCCGCCTTGATTTATATTACAGAGGCAACATGCAACTATATATAGTGGTGTTGTCCTAAAAATATGAAATTATTCATGGTTCGTTTTGACTTTTTATACATTATTTGAGTTTCCTAGGCATTTTGGAACGTACTTTCGTGTATCTAAAGGTCATGTGTGTACTGGCCACATATGTAATTCGATGTTCAATCTATTTATGGAATCAAGTCCTTATAAGTTATAAGTACATATGTTGTTGTTCTGTGTGCAATGATATCGCACGGACCATACTGGGGAATCCGTCAGTGATGATTTCATCAATCGCTGACAATTGTATACCACCAAGCGTTTGCCCACAACACACACGGCTTATTAGCAGCAATCGTCTATGTTATTATCGATCTTCACACACATTTCTGATTACACACCTGTTTGCCGCGTATCACACACATCTTGTTATATTGAACCGTTTCTGTTCTCCTGGCTCAAAGCAAACAGTTCATCCGAGTGAAGAGCATGTCGTATATCGCACACACCTTCATCTTGTTGACCGTTTCTTTTGTGTTGCCTAATCACAAATAGTTCATCCGAGTGAACCGTATGTTGTATATCACACACACCTTCATCTAGCTGCCCGTTTCTTTTGTTCCTCATCATCACAAACAGTTCATTGAACTGAACCGTATGCCCTACATCGCACAAGCAACTAAAATCTAAAATGTGTTTTATGCATCCTCCATCGCAAACATTTTGCACCTTTTTTGACGGGTTTTTTACATCCCCGTTTGTGATTAGTGCATCGCACACAGTTTCATGAAAGGGTCTCTGATCGTAGTGTCGCGTTAGCAGCATCCTGCAGTAGTGAATGTTGAGTCCATGGATTATACGCACTCTCACCCTTCCTCCATTGCTATCCTCTTCGGTACTGTGCATTTCCCTTTCTCACCTTTAGAGTTGGTGCAAACTTCGCCGGTGCATCCAAACCCTACGATATGATACGCTCTTTCACACATAAGCCACCTTATATATTCCTCAAAACGGCCACCATACCTACTTATTATGGCATTTCCATAGCCATTCCGAGATATATTGCCATGCAACTTCCACCGTTCCGTTTTATTATGACACACACCATCATTGTCATATTGCTTTCATATGCATGAAGCATTCATATAGAGTCATATCTTTGTTCTAGTATAGAGTTGTAATTTGTGAGTTGTAAGTAAATAGAAGTGTGATGATCATCATTATTAGAGTGTTGTCCCATGTGAGGAAAGGATGAGGGAGGCTATGATTCCCTCACAAGTCAGGATGACACTCCGGACTTAAATTAAAAGAAGAGTCCAAAGAGCCCAAAATAAAACAAACAGGCCAAAGAGCCCAAAAGAAAAAAAGAAAAAATATATAAAAATGAGAGAAAAAGAGAGAAGGGACAATGTTACTACCCTTTTTCACGCTTGTGCTTCAAAGTAGCACCATGTTCTTCATATAGAGAGTCTCCTATTTTGTCACTTTCATATATTACTAATGGGAATTATTCATTATAGAATTTCGCTTGTATATTCCAATGATGGGCTTCCTCAAATTGCCCTAGGTCTTCGTGAGAAAGCGAGTTTATTGCACACCCACTTAGTTTTCTTTTGAGCTTTCATACACTAATAGCTCTAGTGCATCCGTTGCATGGCAATCCCTACCCTTGCATTGACATCAATTGATGGGAATCTCCATAGCCCGTTGATTTTCCTCGTCAATGTGAGACTTTCTTTCTTTTTTATCTTCTCCACACAACCTCCACCATCATATTCTATTCCACCCATAATGTTATATCCATGGATCACACTCATGTATTGCGTGAAAGTTGAAAAGGTTTGAGAACGTCAAAAGTATGAAACAATTGCTTGGCTTGTCATCAGGGTTGTGCATGATAAATACTTTGTGTGATGAAGATAGAGCATGACAAGATTATATGATTTTGTAGGGCGAACTTTCTTTAGCCATGATATTTTGAGAAGACATGATTGCTTTATTAGTATGCTTGAAGTATTATTGTTTTTATGTCAATATTAAACTTTTGTTTTGAATCTAATGGATCTGAATATTCATGCCAAACAAAGAAAGGTTACATTTATAAACATGTTAGGTAGCATTCACACTTCATAAATTATTTCTTTTATCATTTACCTACTCGAGAACAATCAGGAATTAAGCTTGGGGATGCTGATACATCTCCCAGGTATCTATAATTTTGAAGTATTCATGCCATGTTTGCAACAATTTTATATGGTTTTGGTATGATTTTATTAGAACTAACCTAGACCGACGTTGTGTTCAGCAAAACTAACTTGGTGTCGTTTTTTAGAAGTTCTCAGAATGGGCTGAAAATTTACGAGGATTTTTATGGACCAAAAGAGACCCCCGAAGGACCGGAGCTGGGCCAGGAAGTGGATGAGGGAGCCACAAGCCTAGGGGGCACCACCCCCCTAGGGTGCGCCCTACAAGCATGTGGTCCCCTCAGGCACCCCCTTGACGTGACACTGACGCCAAAAATTCCTATAAATACAAAAAAACCAAAAAGAACCCTAGATGAGAAGTTCCACCTTCGTAAGCCTTTGTAGCCATGAAAAAACAATTGGGACCCCGTTCCAGCACCCTACCAGAGGAGGAAATCATCACCGGAGGCCATCTTCATCATCATGGTGTTCTCCATGATGAGGAGGGGCTAGTTTACCCTGGGGGCTGAGGGTATGTACCAGTAGCTATGTGTTTAATCTCTCTCTCTCTCTCTCGTGTTCTTGATTTGGCATGATCTTGATGTACCGCGAGCTTTGTTACTATAGTTTGATCATATGGTGTTTCTCCCTCTATCTTCTTGTGATGAATTGAGTTTTACCTTTGAGGTTTCACTATTATCGGATTGAATACTTTTATGGATTTGAGAAAACTTGATGTATGTCTTGCATGGGATACCCGTGGTGACAATGGGGTGTTCTATTTATTCACTTGATGTATGTTTTGGCACTCAACTCGTGGATTCCCGAGGTGACATTGGGGTAATCTATGCATAGGAATTGATGCACGTTTTCATCCTTGTTTCTCCGGTAGAAATCTTGGGGCACTCTTTGAGGTTCTTTGTGTTGGATTGAATATTATGAATGTGGAGTTTTTTGATGCATATCATATAGTTGACCCACGGATACTTGTGGTGACACTGGAGTATCTAGGTGACATTAGGGTTGATTGATGTGTATCATATGGTGTTATTTTAGTACAAACTCTAGGGATGTTTGTGACACTTATAGGAATAGCTCAAAAGATTAACCAGAAAGAATAACTTTGAGGTGGTTTAATTAGTGACTTTGGAGTGACTCTTTGTCGCACATCGATGGATTGCATGATTTAATTATGTTATCATTGTTGAGAGGCTTTGCACTAGTGAAAGTATGAACCCTAGGCCTTGTTTTCAAGCATGGCAATACCATTTTTGCTCACTTTTGTTACTAGTTACCTTGCTACTTTTATATTTTCAGATTACAAAAAACCTATATCTACTATCCATATTACACTTGTATCACCATCTCTTCTCTGAACTAGTGCACCTATACAATTTACCATTGTATTGGGTGTGTTGGGGGCACAAGAGACTCTTTGTTATTTGGTTGCAGGGTTGTTTGAGAGAGACCGTCTTTATTCTATGCCTCCCACGGATTGATAAACCTTAGGTCATCCGCTTGAGGGAAATTTTCTACCATCCTACAAAATTCTGCGCTTGGAGGCCCAACACAAGTCTACAAGAAGAAAGGTTGCATAGTAGATATCACAGACTAGCATGGAACTTTCCACAACTGAGGTTGAATACATTACCGTTGGTACCTACTACTCATAGTTTCTACGGATGAAGCAAACCCTCAAGACTATGGCATCAACATGAAGAAAGTCCCTCTCTTCTGCGACAATGAGAGTGCTATCAAGATCGCCCACTACCCAATGCAACATTCCATGATGAAGGATATTTAGATTCTCGCCATTTTCGTCATGATCATGTGCTGAAGGGAGACATTGTCATCGACCAGGTGAAGACTGAAGACCAGCTTGCATGTATCTTCACTAAGCCCTTGGATGAAAATAGGTTCTACAAGTTGTGGTGTGAGCTAAACATCCTAGAATCTTCAAATGTCCTCTGAAGTGGACACACATCCTAACGCTTATGCATTTTTGATGAATTTGATGCACAACACACGAAGTAATGTTTTTCTTCAATCAATAAAGACTAACCCTCTAAGTGTGAAGAAATTAATGAAGAACTTGACTCTCAAAACCCTACAACAATTGTATGTGGTGTCTGTAGTCATCATAGTTCTTATACGATGGGTAACACCACCACCTCTTTATGACATTCTTCAAATTTGTGTTTTTCATCATTTGCAATTTCGTCAAATTTTCAAATTTGTAATTTGAGGTTATTCTTCACTCTTATTGTTAATGTTTTTATTTGAGTTTTTCAAGTCCTCAACAGCATCCACATATTGCTAATTCTTCAATCTGATTTCTTCATTTATGTGGATGTGCTCGGAACCGCTCCCCTCTATGCTAAGCTCAGCCCAGTTTGTTCAAAAATTCTTCATATGCGTTCTACTTGACACTGTTCAAAGTCTTCATTGTGTCCTTGACAGCTAAAGAAATTGCGAACACATTTTAAAATCTCAACAAGGTTTTTTTGGCGGTTGCCACCATAACTTCATCCCGCGCTTCCCAAGCGTGTATAAGGGTGAAAATGCATGTGTGATGCGTGTCACTGAGATGCGAATAGTTAGGGGCATATCCGTCCAAAATCTTCAGACCCCTCAGTTTTCACTGTGGCTATAAATAGCATTGACCCCATCAACACTAGTTCACTTTGCCTCTCAGCCTGTCGCTCTCAATCCTCAGACACTAGCGCTGCCAGATAAGAAGAGCTTCACTACCTCGACTTCTTCGTCGACGTACTCACGTCGGTCATGGATTTCTTCACCTCCATTGCCGTCGTAGATGTCTTTCATCGCCGAGTTAGGGCACGGAAGATCTAAACTAATGACTTCCTTCGTCTCGTCGTCTAGTTCATCGAGTTCATCTCTAGGGTAATTAAATGCTAATTTTACCACCCCATTTTATCTTCACTCTACTCAGTAATCTTCAAGTGTTGTTTTTACCACTCTTTCAATTCTTCAACACTTCCTTTTGGCTAGTCTTGAGTATTTTCATCTAAGTTATACTTAACAACTAGATTCCTCAACTGTGCAATTGCTCAATCTGTACAACTCTGGAACCTAGGGTAAGAACACTTAGTGAATTGCGTCAAGACGATAAGGTTCAATTTCCTCAACTGGTTTATTTTTGAAAAATCTCTGAGAATGCATGTGATTCTTCCTTATTTTCTCGCAACTATACTCTATTCACAGGTAAAATGTATGCCGACGAATCACTAGGTTCTCAACAAATTAATTCATTTGTAGCATTGCTTGTGGAAAACCTTCAAACATATTCAAAGTCCTCACGTGTTCAAAATCCTTAGTAGAAGAAAATGGCTGATGGAAAGAGGCCTCAGAAAGGTGGTAAAAGGAAAGACGAACAGACTGCTTTTGAGATACCTGACAACTTGTATGCAGGGTATAGTACACTAGATGAGAATATTCATGGCCCTGAGACCAAGAAGCAGCGCAAAACGCGCACACAGAAAATAAAGATATATTGGACATATGAGTGGAGAGCATACAGATATGTCACTTCCAAATATATGAAGGATCTTGTTATGAAGCCTCCATGCAAGAGGTCACCGCTTGCTGAAGGTCAAGTTTCTCATCCCTCAAGTATCAGAAGGAGTGAAGAATTCCCAAGGTACAGGCCAAGCGTCAAGCTAAAGTGGACAAACAAGCAAAGATAGCCGTTGATGAATTCAACAGGGCTATAAAAGCTTCAAATGAAGCTGGTGCAAGCGGCAGTGACAGCACAAGTGCTCCCTGAGGGAGTCCTGGATTAGGGGGTCCCCGGGCGTCCGGGCTATGTGAGATAGGCCGGACTGGTGAGTCGTGAAGATACAAGATAGAAGACTTCCCTCTTGTCCGGATGGGACTCTCCTTGGTGTGGAAGGCACGCTTGGCGATCGGTATGAAGATTCCTTTCTCTGTAAACCAACTCTGTACAACCCTAGGCCCCTCTGGTGTCTATATAAACCGGAGGGTTTAGTCCGTAGAGGCAATCACGATCATAGAGGCTAGACATCTAAGGTTTAGCCATTACGATCTCGTGGTAGATCAACTCTTGTAACCCATATACTCATCGAAGTCAATCAAGCAGGAAGTAGGGTATTACCTCCATCAAGAGGTCCCAAACCTGGGTAAACATCGTGTCCCCTGCCTCCTGTTACCTTTGATCCACAGACGCACAGTTCGGGACCCCCTACCCGAGATCGACCGGTTTTGACACCGACATTGGTGCTTTCATTGAGAATTCCTCTGTGTTGTCGACTGAAGGTTAGATGGCTCACTCGATTACCTACAACGATGTCGTTTCGGAGGAGACTTTCCTCCCTGGCCAAATCTTCGTATTCGGTGGCTTCGCACTGCGTGCCAACTCGATTGGCCACCTTCAGCAGATCAACAGTTGCGCCCCTGGTCATCAGATCAGTTTGAGGAGACTTGATCTTCGAAGGATTCGCGGCCCCGACCGCCGCTCTGGCCTTAGATCCAGAGCGGACCACCGGGTCCGAAGATAGGAATTTAGAGCCCGCCGGACTCCCTGCAATTATGGAACTCACTACCAGAGATCCGGAGGGGACGACGATTCAGCAAGCCCAAACACGAACCGAACTCCCCTTGTCGCTAAAGCGCCAGACTCTCCCTCGAACTTTAAATCCAAACTCTCGAGGTCCGCTACAAGCGGGCGCGGCCAGGAGGACCTCACCCCGGTCTTCTCGCTGAACTCTCGCTTCTCTGTCCAAACCTTGCTCCTAAACGAGGCTCTGGACTTAATGCAATCCCTCGTCATTATAGAGGAATCGCTTCCAAATAACGCCCAGCCCGGACTAGGGGCTGAGAGCGGGGAATTTTACGTCCCACCCACCACCCACTTCATAGCCACTATCGAAGATCTAACCAACATGCTGGACTATGCCTCCGAAAACATCGACGATATGGACGATGATGTCGGAGACGATCAAGGCCAAAACCTTCCGTTTACCGGACATTGGATAGCCAACTCCACATACGACGTATGCATGGTGGATACACCCAAAGAGGATGACGATGACGGCAAGAAGGATCTGGTTGAGGACAAGCCAGCCGAAGAACCTCCAAAGCGTCGACGTCAGCGGTGCCGCTCAAAATCGCGTCGAGAAAAAGACAGTAACACCGGCACCGAAGACAACAACACTCCGGAGAATGGCGAAGACCCCGAAGCCCCTGTCGAGCCAACATCTGAACAGGATGATTGGGAGGATGGGCAAGTTAACCCTGATGATCCAATCAGGAATGAAGACTCGGAGGATAGTAACTACCTACCGATCTCCGAAGAGGATGTGAGCCTCGGCGACGAAGACTTTATCGTGCTAGAGGAGTCCCTCGAGCATGAGCGCTTTAAGCGCAGGCTAATAGCAACTGCAAGAAGCCTGAAAAAGAAGCAGTAGTAGCTTCAAGCTGATCAGTATTTACTCAATGACAGATGGACTAATGTCCTGGCAGCCGAGGAATACGGCCTCGAGCGACCAACTAAGAGTTACCCGAAGCGCAAGCTACTACCTCAATTCGACGACGAGGCCCTTGAGCCAATATCGCCAAAGCACAAAACTGCTGACGAGCCCGACCGACCACCACGTGGATGGGACAGACCGGCTACTCATGCCGAACATGAGCCCACGCCACCCCGCTGTCAGGGCAGGGAGGTAGCGGCCTCGGGCTACACCTATGACTTATGCAAGGACCTGGACAATAGATTTGGCCAGACAAGATCAATCTATGGATCGAGGGGGCGTGCCCCAACGCGAGAGGACGACCATCAGACCTGGCCTGACAGGCACAACCTCACCCGGTCCAAAAACCGCATACGGCCTTCGTCCGAACTACGCTGCGATATCGCCCAGTAAAGAGGTGTCGCACACCCCCTATGCTTCACCGACGAGGTAATGGAACATCAGCTCCCATAAGGGTTTAAACCCGTCAACATTGAATCATATGACGGTACAACAGATCCCACAGTGTGGATTGAAGACTTTATTCTCCAAATCCATATGGCACATGGTGACGATCTCCATGCCATCAAATACCTCCTGCTCAAATTAAAGGGACCAGCTCGACACTGGCTAAACAGCCTCCTAGAGAACTCTATCAGCAGCTGGGAAGACTTGGAGGATGCCTTTAGAGACAACTTCCAAGGTACCTATGTTCGGCCCCCAGACGCCGATGACCGTAGCCACATAGTCCAGCAACCCGGAGAATCAGCCCGGAAACTCTGGACCAGGTTCTTAATTAAAAAGAACCAAATTGTGGATTGTTCGGACGCCGAAGCCCTCGCGGCCTTTAAACACAGCGTCCGAGATGAGTGGCTCGCCCGACACCTTGGCCAAGAAAAGCTGAAGTCCATGGCAGCCCTTACCGCACTTATGACCCGCTTTTGCATGGGAGAAGATAGTTGGCTAGCTCGTAGAAGCAACAGCACCAGCGACCCTGGCACCTCTGAAGCCAGGGATGGCAATGGCAAGCCTTGACGCAACAAGCACAAACGTCGAAACAACAACCAAGATGCCGAAGACACGGCAGTTGTAACACCCTTGATGCGGCTATATCTCCCACGTGTTAAAGCATGACTTAGAGGCATAACCGCATTGAAAGCAATGTCGCAAGTGAGGTAATGTTCACACAACCCATGTAATACATAAGGGAAAGAGATACATATTTGGCTTACAATCGCCACTTCACACAATACATGAATAAAGCATTACATCATCCAGATACACTCAAGGTCCGACTACGGAACCAAAATAAAAGAAGACTACCCCAAATGCTACACAGATCCCCGATCATCCCAACTGGGCTCCACCACTGATTAAAAGGAAGCGAAACAACAAAACGAATAAGGTCTTCATCAAGCTCCTCCTTGAGCTCGGTTGCGTCATCTGCATGGTATCATCGGCACCTGCAAACTGGTTTTGGAAGTATCTGTGAGTCACGGGGACTCAGCAATCTCACACCCTCGCGATCAAGACTATTTAAGCTTATAGGTAGGGGTAAAAGGTATGAGGTGGAGCTGCAGCAAGCAACTAGCATATATGGTGGCTAACATACGCAAATGAGAGCGATAAGAGAAGGCAAAGCACGGTCGAGCAACTATGATCAAGAAGTGATCCTAGAACAACCTACGTCAAGCATTACTCCAACACCGTGTTCGCTTCCCGGACACCACCGGAAAGAGACCATCACGGTTACACACGCGGTTGATGTATTTTAATTAAGATAAACTTCAGGTTTTCTACAACCGGACATTAACAAATCCCCATCTTCCCATAACCGCGGGCACGGCTTTCGAAAGTTCAAAACCCTACAGGGGTGTCCTAACTTAGCTCATCACAAGCTCTCACGGTCAACGAAGGATGTTCCTTCTCCCAAGACAATCCGATCAGACTCGGCATCCCGGTTACAAGACATCCTCGACAATGGTAAAACAAGTCCAGCAAAGCCACCCAGATGTGCCGACAAATCCCGATAGGAGCTGCACATATCTCGTTCTCAGGGCACACCGGATGAGCAAGACGTCGGGTGGGCTAGCCCAGAGTTGCCCCTGGTAGCTCCGGACATCGCTTAGTTTGGACCAACACTTGGACAAGCACTGGACCGGGGGGGTTGAAATAAAGATGACCCTTGGGCTGGCCTAACCCAAGGGAAAAAGGCTAGGTGGCGAATGGTAAAACCAATGTTGGGCCTTGCTGGAGGAGTTTTATTCAAGGCGAACGGTCAAGCGGTTCCCATTATAACCCAACCGTGTAAGGAACGCAAAATCCGGGAACATAACACCGATATGACGGAAACTAGGGCGGCAAGAGTGGAACAAAACACCAGGCATAAGGCCGAGCCTTCCACCCTTTACCAAGTATATAGATGCATTAATATAAATAAGAGATATTGTGATATCCCAACAAAATATCCATGTTCCAACAAGGAACAAACTCCAATCTTCACCTGCAACTAACAACGCTATAAGAGGGGCTGAGCAAAGCGGTAACATAGCCAAACAATGGTTTGCTAGGACAAGGTGGGTTAGAGGCTTGGCTTAGCAATATGGGAGGCATGATAAGCAAGGGGTAGGTATCATAGCATAGGCATAGCAAAAGAGCGAGCAACTAGCAAGCAAAGATAGAAGTGATTTCGAGGGTATGGTCATCTTGCCTGCAAGGTTCTCTGAGAAGACGAAAAGCTTGAACCTCAAACACGTACTCAACGGGCTCCTCGAACACGAACTCGTCTCCTGACTCTACCCAAGCAAGAACAACAAGCAAAAAGGAACTCAATCAACCACGTGCAATGCTCAAGCAACATGATGCAAAACATGGTATGATCTGCGGGATGCGATATGTGATGCATATGCATGATTTGGAAAGGAATGATTGAACCTGGCCTCAACATGGAAATCCAAGAGTGCCACTGGAAAGAGGAGTTCATTTCGGTTGAAATCGATATAAAGATCACCGGAATCGGATGCACGGTTTGGAAATGACAAGCAAAACAAATATGGCACCGGTCTGCGATAATCAGCAAGTGACCATCTAAATGCATTAAGATAAATATGCTAAAGCAGTCAAACATGGCAACAAAATACATGGTAGGGATACACTCATGATTCTTGACAAAAGATGAACACTGAGCTATGGCTAATGCACTCATTAAAAGGTTCAAACAAGCATGGCAAAAGTGCAAAAGATAATAGGTTTCAGACTTGGTGAAATTAACAGCATGTCAGGAATTTATCATCAGGAAGCAATGTTTAGAGCAAGATAACTACATGCTACAGGAACATAACATGGCAAGGCAAGGCATGGCATGAAGCTACTCAAAGCATATAACAGAAGTCCCTTAGTGACCATGAGCCAAAAGGGATCAGAGAATACAATTGCAAGCATGTGAACATAGCAAAAACATAAACAGATTCAGACTTGGTGAAAAAACTGGAACATGGTAAAACATATAACGAGTAGGCATGTTTACGAGCTCGATGCACTCACTACGAGGCATTGCATGACAAACTAATCACACACCCAGCAAATAGACATGGCATATAAGCTATACATGGCAAGAACAACAACATATCATGCATGGATCAACAACAACAAGGTCGGCAAAATTGCTAAACATGTTAACAATCTGCCAGGAACATTTTATAGCAAAAGTAGAGCTCAATTGACTCAATCTATGGTGCTACATAAATGTAAACAAAGACATGGATGGATAGAGCACAACAATATCTACAAAACATCCTTACTAATCATGCTCAAAAGAGGCACGGATCACTAGGAAACACCATGAATATATGGCATAAAAATAATGATAGGGCAAGGACTTAGTGAAATTCTAAGTCCGTGAAATCAGCAACATTGAGTAAGCTACTTTGCATGCTTGTGCTAGTCACCACAAAGATCACAAAAATACATGGCATACACCCCTGTAAAGATGGCATGGCATTCATCAAAACACATGTAGAGCTCAGGATCATAGCATGCACACATTAATCATGGCAAAAATGACAAAAGGGCATTTGCTAAAACAAATCTGAAACTATCACCACATAGCCCTCTTCCAATAGCATTTCGGGCATCAAGATGAGCTCAAATGAAAATGATCCAATGAGATGAAATGATGTACTCGTCGAGACAAACATTTTGATATGCTACACTCACGAAACGGAGCAACGATGAGGAAGTTATGACATGACGAAGATTGCATAAAAATTAGGGTTCGGAGGGAAAAGTCAACCCGATTTCGAATCAGGATCTGGATCGGGCCGGTTACTGTAGCTGCGCGGAAAACGAGGATCGTCGCTGTCGGAGCTCCTGTTCGCCGGAGAGGAAGAGGCGGCCGGAGACGAGGGAGAGGCGGTGGAGGCCGGAGAAGACGTCACCGGCGAGGTGGGGCTTGACGCCCGAGGTGGTGGCGGGCACAGCGAGCCGCGGCGGAGCTCGGACTGTGGCAGGGCGGCACCAGCGCGGGAGGAGCTAGGCGGCTCTGGCGAGCGCATCGGTGGCGGGCGCCGATGCCGGCAAGGAGGAGGCGGGCGGCGCTGCGAGGAGGACGGCAGTCGGCGATGGGCTCTCGGGGCGGCGAGGAGATGGGCTCAGGGGGCCCGATCCGGGCTCGCCCGGGCCGGCGGCGGAGAGGGGTAGGCGGCGCCATGTGTCGCGCACGGGTTGGCTGGGCACGGCGGCGGGAAAAACGGACATGTCCGTCGGCGGAGAAGAAATGTCCTGCGGCGCGCGGAGGAGGAGGTTAGGGTTTGCACCGCGAATTTTGGAGGGGATCACATATTTTAGGTAGAGGGAGCTAGGAGTGTCCAAATGAGGTGCGTTTTTCGGCCACGCGATCGTGATCGAACGACCGAGATGATGGGAGAGGTTTAGGTGGGTTTTGGGCCACTTTGGAGAGGTGTTGGGCTGCAACACGCACTAGGCCTTTTCGGTCCCTCGGTTAACCGTTGGAGTATCAAACGAAGTCCAAATGGCACCAAACTTGACAGGCGGTCTACCGGTAGTAAACCAAGGCTGCATGACAAGTCTCGGTCCAATCCAAAAACGTTTAACACCCACACACGAAAAGAGGTAGAAAGGACCACCGGAGGACATAGGAGCGTCGGATTGCAAAACGGACAACGGGGAAAATGCTCGGATGCATGAGACGAGCATGTATGCAAATGCGATGCACATGATGACATGATATGAGATGCATGACACGCAAGCAATGACAAGGAAACAACAGCGAATAACTGGAGGACACCTGGCACATCGGTCTCGGGGCGCTACAATGCTCCACCACTACGAGAGGATCTCGTCCCGAGATCTAGAATGGCACCGGAGGGACAGCGGAAGAGAAAGAGAAGAAGTAAAACTAAGTTGCTCCTTTGAAAAATGAGTGAAACCAGAGAACCTTGAAAAGGTTAAGCCATTTCGAGAAAAGAATACAACGGAGATAAATGAAGTTGAAAGCACTCTGTTAGCAAAGAGGAACAAGGAAGAACAAATTTGGGCAGCACTCCGGTTGAGAAGGGATGCAATACTTTATAAGATGAAAAGAACTAGAAGAGATGACACAACACTCCGGTTAGATGGATAAGCACAGGAAAGAACATGATCTTTGATGAAACAAGATGATGGTTGAATAAAGCAATATAACAATGCCTCCGGAATGAAAGAATAGAAGTTGGATCGTCGGAACAAAAGAACGGAGAAGAAAACAACATCTTCTACCTCCGATGAGCTTGAAAAGCATCTTAAAGAGAAGGGTCGCACGAAGTTGTTGGAAAACCAACAACGAAAAAAAGAATAAGCTTGATATGGTCTTATGGAATACATCTCAAATTATGAGATGACAACCTTCCACTCACGGGAAAAAGGATTGGATTGATAAGAACAAGGAGACGAGAAGCTTATTTCACCGGGAGGATAAATGAAGAACTATTGGGGAACGTAGTAATTTCAAAATTTCCTACGTACATGCAAGATCATGGTGATGCATAGCAACGAGAGGGGAGAGTGTTGTCCACGTACCCTCGTAGACCGTAAGCGGAAGCGTTGGCACAACGCGGTTGATGTAGCCGTATGTCTTCTCGATCTGACCGATCAAGTACCAAACGTACGGCACCTCCGACTTCAGCACACGTTCAGCCCGATGACGTCCCTCGAACTCCGATCCAGCCGAGTGTTGAGGGAGAGTTTTGTCAACACGACGGCGTGGTGACGATGTTGATGTTCTACCGACGCAGGGCTTCGCCTAAGCACCGCTACAGTATTATCGAGGTTGACTATGGTGGAGGGGGGCACGGCACACGGCTAGGAGACAATCAACTTGATCAACTTGTGTGTCTAGAGGTGCCCCCCTGCCCCTGTATATAAAGGAGCAAGGGGAAAGGCGGCCGGCCTAGGAGGAGGGCGCGCCAAGGGGGGTCCTACTCCCATCGGGAGTAGGACTCCTCCTTTCCTTGTTGGAGTAGGAGTGAAGGAAAGAGGAGGAGAGGAAGAAGGAAAAGGGGGCTGCACCCCTTGTCCAATTCGGACCAGGGGGCGCAGGCCTCCTTCCTTTTGGCCCATCTCATCTATTCCCGTATGGCCCAATAAGGCCCATATACTCCCCGGCGAATTCTCGTAACTCTCCGGTACTCCGAAAAATACCCGAATCACTCGGAACCTTTCCGAAGTCCGAATATAGTCGTCCAATATATCGATCTTTACATCTCGACCATTTTGAGACTCTTCGTCATGTCCACGATCTCATCCGGGACTCCGAACTCCTTCGGTACATCAAAACATATAAACTCATAATATAACTGTCATCGTAGCGTTAAGCGTGCGGACCCTACGGGTTCGAGAACTATGTAGACATGACCGAGACACATCTCCGGTCAATAACCAATAGCAGAACCTGGATGCTCATATTGGCTCCTACATATTCTACGAAGATCTTTATCGGTCACACCGCATAACAACATACGTTGTTCCCTTTGTCATCGGTATGTTACTTGCCCGAGATTCGATCGTCGGCATCTCAATACCTAGTTCAATCTCGTTACCGGCAAGTCTCTTTACTCGTTTCGTAATACAACCTCCTGCAACTAACTCATTAGTTGCAATGCTTGCAAGGCTTAAGTGATGTGCATTACCGAGAGGGCCCAGAGATACCTCTCCGGCAGTCGGAGTGACAAATCCTAATCTCGAAATACGCCAACCCAACAAGTACCTTTGGAGACACCTGTAGAGCACCTTTATAATCACCCGGTTACGTTGTGACGTTTGGTAGCACACAAAGTGTTCCTCCGGTAAACGGGAGTTGCATAATCTCATAGTCATAGGAACATGTATAAGTTATGAAGAAAGCAATAGCAACAAACTAAACGATCAAGTGCTATGCTAACGGAATGGGTCAAGTCAATCACATCATTCTCCTAATGATGTGATCCCGTTAATCAAATGACAACTCATGTCTATGGTTAGGAAACATAACCATCTTTGATCAACGAGCTAGTCAAGTAGAGGCATACTAGTGACAATCTGTTTGTTTATGTATTCACACATGTATTATGTTTCCAGTTAATACAATTCTAGCATGAATAATAAACATTTATCATGATATAAGGAAATAAATAATAACTTTATCATTGCCTCTAGGGCATATTTCCTTCAAGAACTTGGGTCATTTATAAGCACCATAAATAGAAACAATCCTTAGGGAAGGCTTTAGGTGAAAATATAACCCAAGATAACTCCAATGACGAGATTGATGGATTTAAAATACTTCATGCTTAACAACATGTGAATCATGAAACATGAGCTCAAATTATCAAGAATGACATAATACCACCTCAAAAGATAAGGTAAAAAGAATTGCACTCCGGATTGCAGGAAGAAGAAAACTTGAAGTATATCTTGGTGGATCATAGCCTTCGAGAGATATCTTCAAGAACAATTGAAGAATGAAAAGAATCCTTGACGAACCACCATGAGGAACTCCGGTAATAAAAGGATTAAACAAAAGGAAAGAGAAGTTGAAAACACAAGGTGAAACCTCGTAATGATTTGGATGGATCTTCGTGATGATATAATTGAGGGAGCTTGGAACTCCGAGAAAAGAAAGATGAACAAATGAAATCAAGAATTTGATGAGCCTCCGAAATAAGGAATTCAATTTACTTGATGAAAACAAGAATAAGAATTACGTGACGCGTATCCTTCACCAATTTAGATTGATGACAAGCAACAGATTTGGCATACTACTTATTCTCGTAGAAAGGATTAAGAGAGATATCGCGCCATCTTGGGAAGGTCTTCAATGAACCACCGATAGAATGAAACAACGAATAAATTGATATGATAACAAAGGAAGAGAAATCTTGAATGAACCACCAGTAAGCATTGAAAATGAACGAAGAAAAGATAAAGAAACACCGGGAAGAATTTGCAAATGAACAAAGATGCTTGAGAGAATTTAGATACAAGTGAAACGAATAGATCATGGACCGATTAGAGATCACTTGAACGATGCACCGGTAAGATCAGAGAATGATAACTGAAATCTGAGAATGAATAAACCTGAATTGATGGACTCCAGATAATCAAACTGAGAAGACTCTTGAATTGCTCCGGATAGGTGAAAAGAATTCCCAAAATCGAAAATAATTATGAGAGGATGGCAACAAGCTAGAATCACGAATCTTGAAGAGAATGGAGCAAGATTAAAGAGAAACTCTTCTTCGGTCTTCAAAATCCGAGAATGACGACGAGAAACACCACCATGAATTATTTAGACACTCCAGAAGAATCAAAACGAATAGGTTGAGCCAACGATGAAAAGAATTCGACAGATCTTGGAGAAAAACATAAGACTGATGATACTTCATTCTTACATCAAACTTCAAAAAGAATTTTAAGGATATCTCCGGGAGAATAAGAAGAGTCAGGTAAGATCCTGGTAAAAGACATGTGGGTTAGGGCCCACTCAAAAGAAGCACCGTAGAACGATTACTAGAAAAGGAGATTGCACCCATTGATTTAAATGGCTTGAAAGAGATAACATCCTCGAAAGAGTTTGAATGAAAGCAGAGTGTAAACACAAATCTTCGAGATATCTTCAGCACTCCGGAATAATAGAATAACGAGAAGTGAATTATTATGAGGTGCACCGGCAAGAGAAGACATTTAAAACGAGGAAAGGATATGATGAACAAAGCTTGAATTGGATCCACCGGAGAAGAAAAGAATGAATGATGATGAACTTGAGGCTCCGTTAAAATCTTCTTGAGAATCACCGGATAAGAATATTGATGGAGAGAACGAAGAAACTTTACCTCCATAAAAAGATACTTGATTAAGACATCGGATTCCTTGAAGAAAAAGGGTGGGTGGGTGGGAAAACAAAGGCAACTTGGGAAGGATGAAACAAACACCATTGAGAGAGCTTAGAGTAGATCTTGCTGATGTTGAAATGATCAGATCCACTTGAAGAGAAAACACGCCGGTTGAAAAGGTTTGACATGACAGACTCGATGATCGAGAAGGATCAGTATTCACATAGAAATATGAGAACACCGTTTAGGAAAGGTATGGAATCAACATTTGACTTCGAAGCAACTCGAATACCACAACTCAAAAGCAAAACAAAGGATTGGCTTGCAGAATAAGCCGGAACAAACATATGATAGAGATTTCGTCCGAAGTTTTTGTGGTGGGGCCTACACGGGCTCGATCGTACAGCACCATCATGTACAAGGCAGTGCACATGACATACGAAGCGTCCCCGAGTCATCATAGCCAAGGACTCTTTAAGACACAACGAAACCACTGTAAAACCAACTGTGGATAGGCGGACCACTAGACGCCGAACCCCAATTTCATATCATACACCTGTCAGAAAGATATCCTAGGATCTACTTGAATTCCCACTTATAAACTCCCGAAATTTTTCGGTTATGCAATCAGGTGTTGGGGATACAGGGGAAGCATAATATCTCACCCAAAACTAGAAATCCTACATCCAGCTGTATCCATCCTTCAACACATAACCAAGAAACCTTTGGAAATCATTTACCTCAACCTTCAAAAAGCATTCGTTATACGAGTTATGGCAATACTCCCGAACTCCCGCCCCAGTACTGGGTGGCATCGAGGTTATCTCACCAACAACTGCATAAAAGAGATTTTCGATGTCGGCGAAACTCAGGTATTCCAGAACTACAACGATAAAATTGTGACGACAACACCTCGGAGCTCAACTCCCCGGGACACTTTCACAACCCCTAAATGTCAGGAGGCACCAAGAACAATGTTCTTGTCACAAAACCATCAGAATGATTCCAAGATACCCGCGTGATCCTAAAAAATTAGTGAAATTTGAGAAAAGAAGAGTCAAAACTCTACGTCAGGATGCCTAACCAGAGCGACGAAGGGACTGAGGAGTAAAAAGAATCCTACTCTCCGATATATATAATCCTATAAGACTCAAAACATTTTTCTAGACTCAACAACGCCAATGATTCGATCAAGCAGGGGGCTCCTAAGTCGGGGAAGGCTCTGATACCAACTTGTAACGCCCTCGATGCGGCTATATCTCCCACGTGTTGAAGCACGACTTAGAGGCATAACCGCATTGAAAGCAATGTTGCAAGTGAGGTAATCTTCACACAACCCATGTAATACATAAGGGAAAGAGATACATAGTTGGCTTACAATCGCCACTTCACACAATACATGAATAAAGCAGTACATCATCCAGATACACTCAAGGTCCGACTACGGAACCAAAATAAAAGAAGACCACCCCAAATGCTACACAGATCCCCGATCGTCCCAACAGGGCTCCACTACTGATCAAAAGGAAGCGAAACAACAAAACGAATAAGGTCTTCATCAAGCTCCTCCTTGAGCTCGGTTGCGTCATCTGCACGGTATCATCGGCACCTGCAAACTGGTTTTGGAAGTATCTGTGAGTCACGGGAACTCAGCAATCTCACACCCTCAAGATCAAGAAATTTAAGCTTATAGGTAGGGGTAAAAGGTATGAGGTGGAGCTGCAGCAAGCGACTAGCATATATGGTGGCTAACATACGCAAATGAGAGTGAGAAGAGAAGGCAAAGCACGGTCGAGAAACTATGATCAAGAAGTGATCCTAGAACAACCTACGTTAAGCATTACTCCAACACCATGTTCACTTCCCGGACACCACCGGAAAGAGACCATCACGGTTACACACGCGGTTGATGTATTTTAATTAAGATAAACTTCAGGTTTTCTACAACCGGACGTTAACAAATTCCCATCTGCCCATAACCGCGGGCACGGCTTTCGAAAGTTCAAAACCCTGCAGGGGTGTCCCAACTTAGCCCATCACAAGCTCTCACGGTCAACGAAGGATATTCCTTCTGAAGGAAATATGCCCTAGAGGCAATAATAATGTTATTATTTTATTTCTTTTTATCATGATAAATGTTTATTATTCATGCTAGAATTGTATTATCCGGAAACATAATACTTGTGTGAATACATAGACAAACCAAACGTCACTAGTATGCCTCTACTTGACTAGCTCATTAATCAAAGATGGTTATGTTTCCTAACCATAGACATGTGTTGTCATTTGATTAACGGGATCACATTATTAGGAGAATGATGTGATTGACATGACCCATTCCATTAGCTTAGCACCCGATCGTTTAGTATGTTGTTATTTCTTTCTTCATGACTTATACATGTTCCTATGACTATGAGATTATGCAACTCCCGTTTGCCGGAGGAACACTTTGTGTGCTACCAAACGTCACAATGTAACTGGGTGATTATAAAGGAGCTCTACAGGTGTCTCCAAAGGTAAATGTTGGGTTGGCATATTTCGAGATTAGGATTTGTCACTCCGATTGTCGAAGAGGTATCTCTAGGCCCTCTCGGTAATGCACATCACATAAGCCTTGCAAGCATTGCAACTAATGAGTTATTTGCGAGATGATGTATTATAAAACGAGTTAAGAGACTTGCCGGTAACGAGATTGAACTAGGTATTGAGATACCGACGATCAAATCTCAGGCAAGTAACATACCGATGACAAAGGGAACAACGTATGTTGTTATGCGGTCTGACTGATAAAGATCTTCGTAGAATATGTGGGAGCCAATATGAGCATCCAGGTTCCGCTATTGGTTATTGACCGGAGACATGTCTCGGTCATGTCTACATTGTTCTCGAACCCGTAGGGTCCGCACGCTTAAGGTTTCAATGACAGTTATATTATGAGTTTATGAGTTTTGATGTACCGAAGTTAGTTCGGAGTCCCGCATATGATCACGGACATAACGATGAGTCTTGAAATGGTCGAGCCATAAAGATTGATATATTGGACGACTATATTCGGACACCAGAAGTGTTACGGGTGATTTCGGAGAAAACCGGAGAGCCGGAGGGTTACCGGAACCCTACCGGGAGAAGTAATGGGCCATATGGGCCTTGGTGGAGAGAGAGAAGGCCAGCCAGGGTGGGCCACACGCCTCCTCCCACCTGGTCCGAATTGGACTAGGAGAGGGGGGGCGGCGCCCCCCTTTCCTTCTCCCTCCCCACTTCCTTCCCCCTCCTAGTAACAGTCCTACTCCTACTAGGAGGAGGACTCCTCCTTGGTGCGCCATAGGGCCGGCCGGCCTCCTCCCCTTGCTCCTTTATATACGGGGGCAGGGGGCACCCCTAGACACAAGTTGATCCAGGTGATCGTTTTCTTAGCCGTGTGCGGTGCCCCCTTCCACCATAATCCTCGATAATATTGTAGTGGTGCTTAGGCGAAGCCCTGCGACAGTTGAACGTCAAGATCGTCACCACGCTGTCGTGCTGACGGAAATCTTCCCCGACACTTTGCTGGATCGGAGTCCAGGGATCGTCATCGAGCTGAACATGTGCTAAAACTCGGAGGTGCCGTAGTTTCGGTGCTTGATCGGTCGGGCCGTGAAGACGTACGACTACATCAACCGCGTTGTGCTAACGCTTCCGCTGTCGGTCTACAAGGGTACGTAGATCGCACTCTCCCCTCTCGTTGCTATGCATCACCATGATCTTGCGTGTGCGTAGGAATTTTTTTTGAAATTACTACGTTCCCCAACAGTGGCACCCGAGCCTAGGTTTTATGTGTTGATGTTATATGCACGAGTAGAACACAAGTGAGTTGTGGGCGATATAAGTCATACTGCTTACCAGCATGTCATACTTTGGTTCGGCGGTATTGTTGGACGAAGCGGCCTGGACCAACATTACGCGTACGCTTACGCGAGACCGGTTCTCCCGATGTGCTTTGCACAAAGGTGGCTAGCAGGTGACAGTTTCTCCAACTTTAGTTGAACCGAGTGTGGCTACGCCCGGTCCTTGCGAAGGTTAAAACAGCACCAACTTGACAAACTATCGTTGTGGTTTTGATGCGTAGGTAAGATTGGTTCTTGCTTAAGCCCGTAGCAGCCACGTAAAACTTGCAACAACAAAGTAGAGAACGTCTAACTTGTTTTTGCAGGGCATGTTGTGATGTGATATGGTCAAGACATGATGCTAAATTTTATTGTATGAGATGATCATGTTTTGTAACCAAGTTATCGGCAACTGGCAGGAGCCATATGGTTGTCGCTTTATTGTATGCAATGCAATTGCGCTGTAATGCTTTACTTTATCACTAAGCGGTAGCGATAGTCGTGGAAGCATAAGATTGGCGAGACGACATCGATGCTACGATGGTGATCAAGGTGTCGCGCCGGTGGCGATGGTGATCATGACGGTGCTTCGAAGATGGAGATCACAAGCACAAGATGATGATGGCCATATCATATCACTTATATTGATTGCATGTGATGTTTATCTTTTATGCATCTTATCTTGCTTTGATTGACGGTAGCATTTTAAGATGATCTCTCACTAATTATCAAGAAGTGTTCTCCTTGAGTATGCACCGTTGCGAAAGTTCTTCATGCTGAGACACCATGTGATGATCGGGTGTGATAGGCTCTACGTTCAATTACAACGGGTGCAAAACACTTGCACACGCGGAATACTCAGGTTATACTTGACGAGCCAAGCATATACAGATATGGCCTCGGAACACGGAGACTGAAAGGTCGAGCGTGAATCATATAGTAGATATGATCAACATAGTGATGTTCACCAATGAAACTACTCCATCTCACGTGATGATCGGACATGGTTTAGTTGATTTGGATCACGTAATCACTTAGAGGATTAGAGGAATGTCTATCTAAGTGGGAGTTCTTTAGTAATATGATTAATTGAACCTAAATTTATCATGAACTTAGTACCTGATAGTATCTTGTTCTTTTATGTTTGATTGTAGATAGATGGCCCGTGCTGTTGTTCCGTTGAATTTTAATGTGTTCCTTGAGAAAGCAAAGTTGAAAGATGATGGTAGCAATTACACGGACTGGGTCTGTAACTTGAGGATTATCCTCATTGCTGCACAGAAGAATTACGTCCTGGAAGCATCATTGGGTGCCAGGCCTGCTGCTGGAGCAACACCAGATGTTATGAACGTCTGGCAAAGCAAAGCTGATGACTACTCGATAGTTTAGTGTGCCATGCTTTACGGCTTAGAATCGGGACTTCAACGACGTTTTGAACGTCATGGAGCATATGAGATGTTCCAGGAGTTGAAGTTAATATTTCAAGCAAATGCCCGGATTGAGAGATATGAAGTCTCCAATAAATTCTATAGCTGCAAGATGGAGGAGAACAGTTCTGTCAGTGAGCATATACTCAAAATGTCTGGGTATAATAATCACTTGATTCAATTGGGAGTTAATCTTCCAGATGATTGCGTCATTGACATAATTCTCCAATCACTGCCACCAAGCTACAAGAGCTTCGTGATGAACTATAATATGCAAGGGATGAATAAGACTATTCCCGAGCTCTTCGCAATGCTGAAAGCTGCGGAGGTAGAAATCAAGAAGGAGCATCAAGTGTTGATGGTCAACAAGACCACTAGTTTCAAGAAAAAGGGCAAAGGGAAGAAGAAGGGGAACTTCAAAAAGAACAGCAAGCAAGTTGCTACTCAAGAGAAGAAACCCAAACCTGGACCTAAGCCTGAAACTGAGTGCTTCTACTGCAAGCAGACTAGTCACTGGAAGCGGAACTGCCCCATGTATTTGGCGGATAAGAAGGATGGCAAGGTGAACAAAGGTATATGTGATATACATGTTATTGATGTGTACCTTACCAATGCTCGCAGTAGCACCTGGGTATTTGATACTGGTTCTGTTGCTAATATTTGCAACTCGAAACAGGGACTACGGATTAAGCGAAGATTGGCTAAGGACGAGGTGACGATGCGCGTGGGAAATGGTTCCAAAGTCGATGTGATCGCGGTCGGCACGCTACCTCTACATCTACCTTCAGGATTAGTATTAGACCTAAATAATTGTTATTTGGTGCCAGCGTTAAGCATGAACATTATATCTGGATCTTGTTTGATGCGAGACGGTTATTCATTTAAATCAGAGAATAATGGTTGTTCTATTTATATGAGTAATATCTTTTATGGTCATGCACCCTTAAAGAGTGGTCTATTCTTATTAAATATCGATAGTAGTGACACACATATTCATAATGTTGAAGCCAAAAGATGCAGAGTTGATAATGATAGTGCAACTTATTTGTGGCACTGCCGTTTGGGTCATATCGGTGTAAAACGCATGAAGAAACTCCATACTGATGGACTTTTGGAACCACTTGATTATGAATCACTTGGTACTTGCAAACCATGCCTTATGGGTAAGATGACAAAAACACCGTTCTCCGATACTATGAAGAGAGCAACAGATTTGTTGGAAATCATACATACAGATGTATGTGGTCCGATGAATGTTGAGGCTCGTGGCGGATATCGTTATTTTCTCACCTTCACAGATGACTTAAGCAGATATGGGTATATCTACTTAATGAAACATAAGTCTGAAACATTTGAAAAGTTCAAAGAATTTCAGAGTGAAGTTGAAAATCATCGTAACAAGAAAATAAAATTCCTATGATCTGATCGTGGAGGAGAATATTTGAGTTACGAGTTTGGTGCACATTTGAAACAATGCGGAATAGTTTCGCAACTCACGCCACCCGGAACACCACAGCGTAATGGTGTGTCCGAACGTCGTAATCGTACTTTACTAGATATGGTGCGATCTATGATGTCTCTTACTGATTTACCGCTATCGTTTTGGGGTTATGCTCTAGAGACGGCCGCATTCACGTTAAATAGGGCACCATCAAAATCCGTTGAGACGACGCCTTATGAACTGTGGTTTGGCAAGAAACCAAAGTTGTCATTTTTGAAAGTTTGGGGTTGCCATGCTTATGTGAAAAAACTTCAACCTGATAAGCTCGAACCCAAATCGGAGAAATGTGTCTTCATAGGATATCCAAAGGAAACTATTGGATACACCTTCTATCACAGATCCGAAGGCAAAACCTTTGTTGCTAAATTCGGAAACTTTCTAGAGAAGGAGTTTCTCTCGAAAGAAGTGAGTGGGAGGAAAGTAGAACTTGATGAGGTAATTGTACCTGCTCCCTTATTGGAAAGTAGTACATCACAGAAACCAGTTTCTGTGACACCTACACCAATTAGTGAGGAAGCTAATGATGATGATCATGAAGGTTCAGAACAAGATACTACTGAACCTCGTAGATCAACCAGAGTAAGATCCACACCAGAATGGTACGGTAATCTTGTTCTGGAAGTCATGCTACTAGATCATGATGAACCTATGAACTATGGAGAAGCGATGGTGAGCCCAGATTCCGCAAAATGGCTTGAAGCCATGAAATCTGAGATGGGATCCATGTATGAGAACAAAGTACGGACTTTGGTTGACTTGCCCAATGATCGGCAAGCAATTGAGAATAAATGGATCTTTAAGAAGAAGACTGACGCTGACGGTAATGTTACTGTCTACAAAGCTCGACTTGTCGCAAAAGGTTTTCGACAAGTTCAAGGGATTGACTACGATGAGACCTTCTCACCCGTAGCGATTCTTAAGTCTGTCCGAATCATGTTAGCAATTGCCGCATTTTATTTTTATGAAATTTGGCAGATGGATGTCAAAACTGCATTCCTGAATGGATTTCTGCAAGAAGAGTTGTATATGATGCAACCGGAAGGTTTTGTCGATCCAAAGGGAGCTGACAAAGTGTGCAAGCTCCAGCGATCCATTTATGGACTGTTGCAAGCCTCTCGGAGTTGGAATAAACGCTTTGATAGTGTGATCAAAGCATTTGGTTTTGTACAGACTTTTGGAGAAGCCTGTATTTACAAGAAAGTGAGTGGGAGCTCTGTAGCATTTCTGATATTATATGTAGATGACATATTACTAATCGGAAATGATATAGAATTTCTGGATAGCATAAAGAGATACTTGAATAAGAGTTTTTCAATGAAAGACCTCGGTGAAGCTGCTTACATATTGGGCATTAAGATCTATAGAGACAGATCAAGACGCTTAATTGGACTTTCACAAAGCACATACCTTGACAAAGTTTTGAAAAACTTCAAAATGGATCAAGCAAAGAAAGGATTCTTGCCTGTGTTACAAGGTGTGAAATTTAGTAAGATTCAATGCCCGACCAATGCAGAAGATAGAGAGAAAATGAAAGATGTTCCTTATGCTTCAGCCATAGGCTCTATCATGTATGCAATGCTGTGTACCAGACCTGATGTGTGTCTTACTATAAGTCTAGCAGGGAGGTACCAAAGTAATCCAGGAGTGGATCACTGGACAGCGGTCAAGAACATCCTAAAATACCTGAAAAGGACTAAGGATATGTTTCTCATATATGGAGGTGACAAAGAGCTCATCGTAAATGGTTACGTTGATGCAAGCTTTGACACTGATCCGGACGATTCTAAATCGCAAACCGGATACGTGTTTACATTAAACGGTGGAGCTGTCAATTGGTGCAGTTCTAAACAAAGCGTTGTGGCGGGATCTACATGTGAAGCGGAGTACATAGCTGCTTCGGAAGCAGCACATGAAGGAGTCTGGATGAAGGAGTTCATATCCGATCTAGGTGTCATACCTAGTGCATCGGGTCCAATGAAAATCTTTTGTGACAATACTGGTGCAATTGCCTTGGCAAAGGAATCCAGATTTCACAAGAGAACCAAGCACATCAAGAGACGCTTCAATTCCATCCGGGATCTAGTCCAGGTGGGAGACATAGAGATTTGCAAGATACATACGGATCTGAATGTAACAGACCCATTTACTAAGCCTCTTCCATGAGCAAAACATGATCAGCACCAAAGCTCCATGGGTGTTAGAATCATTACAGTGTAATCTAGATTATTGACTCTAGTGCAAGTGGGAGACTAAAGGAAATATGCCCTAGAGGCAATAATAATGTTATTATTTTATTTACTTATATCATGATAAATGTTTATTATTCATGCTAGAATTGTATTATCCGGAAACATAATACTTGTGTGAATACATAGACAAACCAAACGTCACTAGTATGCCTCTACTTGACTAGCTCATTAATCAAAGATGGTTATGTTTCCTAACCATAGACATGTGTTGTCATTTGATTAACGGGATCACATTATTAGGAGAATGATGTGATTGACATGACCCATTCCATTAGCTTAGCACCCGATCGTTTAGTATGTTGTTATTTCTTTCTTCATGACTTATACATGTTCCTATGACTATGAGATTATGCAACTCCCGTTTGCCGGAGGAACACTTTGTGTGCTACCAAACGTCACAACGTAACTGGGTGATTATAAAGGAGCTCTACAGGTGTCTCCAAAGGTAAATGTTGGGTTGGCATATTTTGAGATTAGGATTTCTCACTCCGAATGTCGGAGAGGTATCTCTGGGCCCTCTCGGTAATGCACATCACATAAGCCTTGCAAGCATTGCAACTAATGAGTTAGTTGCGAGATGATGTATTACGAAACGAGTAAAGAGACTTGCCGGTAACGAGATTGAACTAGGTATTGAGATACCGACGATCGAATCTCGGGCAAGTAACATACCGATGACAAAGGGAACAACGTATGTTGTTATGCGGTCTGACCGATAAAGATCTTCGTAGAATATGTGGGAGCCAATATGAGCATCCAGGTTCCGCTATTGGTTATTGACCGGAGACATGTCTCGGTCATGTCTACATTGTTCTCGAACCCGTAGGGTTCGCACGCTTAAGGTTTCAATGACAGTTATATTATGAGTTTATGAGTTTTGATGTACCGAAGTTAGTTCGGAGTCCCGGATATGATCACGGACATAACGAGGAGTCTCAAAATGGTCAAGACATAAAGATTGATATATTGGACGACTATATTCGGACACCGGAAGTGTTCCGGGTGATTTCGGAGAAAACCGGAGAGCCAGAGGGTTACCGGAACCCTACCGGGAGAAGTAATGGGCCATATGGGCCTTAGTGGACAGAGAGAAGGGCAGCCAGGGTGGGCCGCGCGCCTCCTCCCCCCTGGTCCGAATTGGACTAGGAGAGGGGGGGCGGTGCCCCCCTTTCCTTCTCCCTCCCCACTTCCTTCCCCCTCCTAGTAGGAGTCCTACTCCTACTAGGAGGAGGAATCCTCCTTGGCGCGCCATAGGGCCGGCCGGCCTCCTCCCCTTGCTCCTTTATATACGGGGGCAGGGGGCACCCCTAGACACAAGTTGATCCAGGTGATCGTTTTCTTAGCCGTGTGCGGTGCCCCCTTCCACCATAATCCTCGATAATATTGTAGTGGTGCTTAGGCGAAGCCCTGCGATAGTTGAACATCAAGATCGTCACCACGCCGTCGTGCTGACGGAACTCTTCCCCGACACTTTGCTGGATCGGAGTCCGGGGATTGTCATCGAGCTGAACGTGTGCTAAAACTCGAAGGTGCCGTAGTTTTGGTGCTTGATCGGTCGGGCCGTGAAGACGTACGACTACATCAACCGCGTTGTGCTAACGCTTCCGCTGTCGGTCTACAAGGGTACGTAGATCGCACTCTCCCCTCTCGTTGCTATGCATCACCATGATCTTGCGTGTGCGTAGGAAATTTTTTTGAAATTACTACGTTCCCCAACACCTTCTCCCAAGACAATCCGATCAGACTCGACATCCCGGTTACAAGACATCCTCGACAATGGTAAAACAAGTCCAGCAAAGCCACCCAGATGTGCCGACAAATCCCGATAGGAGCTGCACATATCTCGTTCTTAGGGCACACCGGATGAGCAAGACGTCGGGTGGGCCAGCCTAGAGTTGCCCTTGGTAGCTCCGGACATCGCTCAGTTTGGTACAACACTTAGACAAGCACTAGCTCGGGGGGTTTAAAATAAAGATGACCCTTGGGCTGGCCTAACCCAAGGGAAAAAAGGCTAGGTGGCGAATGGTAAAACCAATGTTGGGCCTTGCTGGAGGAGTTTTATTCAAGGCGAACTGTCAAGAGGTTCTCACTATAACCCAACCGTGTAAGGAACGCAAAATCCGGGAATATAACACCGATATGACGGAAACTAGGGCGGCAAGAGTGGAACAAAACACCAGGCATAAGACCGAGCCTTCCACCCTTTACCAAGTATATAGATGCATTAATATAAATAAGAGATATTGTGATATCCCAACAAAATATCCATGTTCCAACAAGGAACAAACTCCAATCTTCACCTGCAACTAACAACGCTATAAGAGGGGCTGAGCAAAGCGGTAACATAGCCAAACAACGGTTTGCTAGGACAAGGTGGGTTAGAGGCTTGGCTTAGCAATATGGGAGGCATGATAAGCAAGGGGTAGGTATCATAGCATAGGCATAGCAAAAGAGCGAGCAACTAGCAAGCAAAGATAGAAGTGATTTCGAGGGTATGGTCATCTTGCCTGCAAGGTTCTCTGAGAAGACGAAAAGCTTGAACCTCGAACACGTACTCAACGGGCTCCTCGAACATGAACTCGTCTCCCGACTCTACCCAAGCAAGAATAACAAGCAAAAAGGAACTCAATCAACCACGTGCAATGCTCAAGCAACATGATGCAAAACATAGTATGATCTGCGGGATGCGATATGTGATGCATATGCATGATTTGGAAAGGAATGATTGAACCTGGCCTCAACATGGAAATCCAAGAGTTTCACTGGAAAGAGGAGTTCATTTCGGTTGAAATCGATATAAAGATCACCGGAATCGGATGCATGGTTTGGAAATGGCAAGCAAAACAAATATGGCACCGGTCTGCGATAATCAGCAAGTGACCATCTAAATGCATCAAGATAAATATGCTAAAGCAGTCAAACATGGCAACAAAATACATGGTAGGGATACACTCATGATTCTTGACAAAAGATGAACACTGAGCTATGGCTAATTCACTCATTAACAGGTTCAAGCAAGCATGGCAAAAGTGCAAAAGATAACAGGTTTCAGACTTAGTGAAATTAACAGCATGTCAAGAATTTATCATCAGGAAGCAATGTCTAGAGAAAGATAACTACATGCTACAGGAACATATCATCGCAAGACAAGGCATGGCATGAAGCTACTCAAAGCATATAACAAAAGTCCCTTAGTGACCATGAGCCAAAATTGATTAGAGAATACAATTGCAAGCATGTGAACATAGCAAAAACATAAACAGATTCAGACTTACTGAAAAAACTGGAACATGGTAAAACAGATAACGAGTAGGCATGTTTACGAGCTCGATGCACTCACTACGAGGCATTGCATGACAAACTAAGCATACACCCAGCAAATAGACATGGCATAGAAGCTAGACATGGCAAGAACAACAACATATCATGCATGGATCAACAACAACAAGCTCATCAAAATTGCTAAACATGTTAACAATCTGCCAGGAACATTTTATAGCAAAAATAGAGCTCGATTGACTCAATCTAGGGTGCTCCATAAATGCAAACAAAGACATGGATGGATATAGCACAACAATATCTACAAAACATCCTTACTGATCATGCTCAAAAGAGGCACGGATCACTAGGAAACACCATGAACATATGGCATAAAAATAATGACAGGGCAAGGACTTAGTGAAATTTTAAGTCCCTGAAATCAGCAACATTGAGTAAGCTACTTTGCATGCTTGTGCTAGTCACCACAAAGATCACAAAAATACATGGCATACACCCCTGTAAAGATGGGATGGCATATTTCAAAACACATGTAGAGCTCAGGATCATAGCATGCACACATTAATCATGGCAAAAATGACAAAAGTGCAATTGCTGAAACAGATCTGAAACTATCCTCACATAGTCCTCTTCCAACAGCATTTCGGGCATCAAGATGAGCTCAAATGAAAATTATGCAGTGAGATGAAATGATGTACTCGTCGAGACGAACATTTTGATATGCTACACGCACGAATCGGAGCCACGATGAGGAAGTTATGATGCAATGAAGATAGCAAAATAATTAGGGTTTCGGGAAGAAAGTCAACCCCAGATCTAGATCCAGATCGGGATCTCGCCGGAAACATTGTTCATCGGAGAAGGACGAGGTGGCCGGAGATGGCGGAGCTCGCCGGAGCTCCGGGACAGCGCCGACGTGCGGTGGCCGGAGCAAGGCGGGGCCGTCGAGGTCGGACG
>NC_041382.1:267490441-267491301 GCF_002162155.2 Triticum dicoccoides | reverse complement strand
GGAGAGGCGGCGCGACGCGGGCGCCTCGGGCGGCCGCGTGGGAGGAGCGGCGCTGGGCGCGGGCAGCTCGGGCCAGGCGGGCCGGCCTCGGGCCCACAGGGCCGCGGCATTGCGGGGAGAGAAAGGACGGTGAGGTGGCAGCGCGCGATAGGCTGGCGGCGGCGGGGTGACGTGGCGCGACGTCATTGGCCGGAACGAGGTGGAGGGCGGACATGTCCGGCGCGGCGGACAAAGATCACAAAAATACATGGCATACACCCCTGTAAAGATGGCATGGCATTCATCAAAACACATGTAGAGCTCAGGATCATAGCATGCACACATTAATCATGGCAAAAATGACAAAAGGGCATTTGCTAAAACAAATCTGAAACTATCACCACATAGCCCTCTTCCAACAGCATTTCGCGCATCAAGATGAGCTCAAATAAAAATGATCCAATGAGATGAAATGATGTACTCATCGAGACAAACATTTTCATATGCTACACTCACGAAACGGAGCAACGATGAGGAAATTATGACATGACGAAGATTGCATAAAAATTAGGGTTCGGAGGGAAAAGTCAACCAGATTTCGAATCAGGATCTGGATCGGGCCGGTTACTGTAGCTGCGCGGAAAACGAGGATCGTCGCCGTCGGAGCTCCTGTTCGCCGGAAAGGAAGAGGCGGCCGGAGATGAGGGAGAGGCGGTGGAGGCCGGAGAAGACGTCGCCGGCGAGGAGGGGCTTGACGCCCAAGGCGGTGGCGGGCGCAGCGAGCCGCGGCGGAGCTCGGACTACGGCGGCGCTGCACCGGCGCGGGAGGAGCTGGGCGGCTCCGGCGGGCGCGTCGGTGGCGGGCGCCGACGCCGGCGAGG
>NC_041382.1:267468629-267490272 GCF_002162155.2 Triticum dicoccoides | reverse complement strand
CTGCGAGGAGGACGGGAGGCGGCGATGGGCTCTCGAGGCAGCGAGGAGATGGGCTCGGGGGGCCTGATCCGGGCTCGCCCGGGCTGGAGGCGGAGAGGGGCAGGCGGCGCCACGTGTCACGCGCGGGTTGGCTGGGCGCGGCGGCAGGACGAAACGGACATGTCCGTCGGCGGAGAAGAAATGTCCGGCGGCGCGTGGAGGAGGTTAGGGTTTGCACCGCGAATTTTGGAGGGGATCACATATTTATAGGTAGAGGGAGCTAGGAGTGTCCAAATGAGGTGCGGTTTTCGGCCACACGATCATGATCGAACGACCGAGATGATGGGAGAGGTTTAGGTGGGTTTTGGGCCACTTTGGAGAGGTGTTGGGCTGCAACACACACGAGGCCTTTTCGGTCCCTCGGTTAACCGT
Source organism: Triticum dicoccoides (assembly GCF_002162155.2). Taxonomy (NCBI): domain Eukaryota; kingdom Viridiplantae; phylum Streptophyta; class Magnoliopsida; order Poales; family Poaceae; genus Triticum; species Triticum dicoccoides. The sequence goes on along the minus strand of NC_041382.1, from coordinate 267,489,861 downwards.
TGGAGTATCAAACGATGTCCAAATGGCACCAAACTTGACAGGCAGTCTACCGGTAGTAAACCAAGGCCACATGACAAGTCTCGGTCCAATCTGAAAACGTTTAACACCCACACACGAAAAGAGGTAGAAAGGACCACCGGAGGACATAGGAGCGCCGGATTGCAAAACGAACAACGGGGAAAATGCTCGGATGCATGAGACGAACATGTATGCAAATGCGATGCACATGATGACATGATATGAGATGCATGACACGCAAGCAATGACAAGGCAAAAACAGCAAATAACTGGAGGACACCTGGCACATCGTTCTCGGGGCGCTACAACACTCCACCACTACGAGAGGATCTCGTCCCGAGATCTAGAATGGCACTGGAGGGACAACGGAAGAGAAAGAGAAGAGGTAAAACTAAGTTGCTCCTTTGACAAATGAGTGAAACCAAAGAACCTTGAAAAGGTTAAGCCATTTCGAGAAAAGAATACAACGGAGATAAATGAAGTTGAAAGCACTCCGTTAGCAAAGAGGAACAAGGAAGAACAAATTTGGGCAGCACTCCGGTTGAGAAGGGATGCAAGACTTTATAAGATGAAAAGAACTAGAAGAGATGACACAACACTCCGGTTAGATGGATAAGCACAGGAAAGAACATGATCTTTGATGAAACGAGATGATGGTTGAAGAAAGCAATATCACAATGCCTCCAGAATGAAAGAATAGAAGTTGGATCGTCGGAACAAAAGAACGGAGAAGAAAACAACATCTTCTACCTCCGATGAGCTTGAAAATCATCTTAAAGAGAAGGGCCGCACGGAGTTGTTGGAAAACCAACAACGAAAAAAAGAATAAGCTTGATATGGTCTTATGGAATACATCTCAAATTATGAGGTGAGAACCTGCCACTCACGGGAAAAAGGATTGGATTGATAAGAACAAGGAGACGAGAAGCTTATTTCACGAGGAGGATAAATGAAGAACTTGGGTCATTTATAAGCACCATAAATAGCAACAATCCTTAGGGAAGGCTATAGGTGAAAATATAACCCAAGATAACTCCAATGACGCGATTGATGGGTTTAAAATACTTCATTCTTAACAACATGTGAATCATGAAACATGAGCTCAAATTATCAAGAATGACATAATACCACCTCAAAAGATAAGGTAAAAAGAATTGCACTCCGGATTGCACGAAGAAGAAAACTTGAAGTATATCTTGGCAGATCATAGCCTTCGAGAGATATTTGAAGAACAATTGAAGAATGAAAAGAATCCTTGACGAACCACCATGAGGAACTCCGGTAATAAAAGGATGATCAAACAAAAGGAAAGAGAAGTTGAAAACACAAGGTGAAACCTCGTAACGATTTGGATGGATCTTCGTGATGATATAATCGAGGGAGCTTGGAACTCCGAGAAAAGAAAGATGAACAGATGAAATCAAGAATTTGATGAGCCTCCATAATAAGGAATTGAATTTACTCGATGAAAACAAGAATAAGAATTACGTGACGCGTATCCTTCACCAATTTAGATTGATGACAAGCAACGGATTTGGCATACTACTTATTCTCATAGAAAGGATTAAGAGAGATATCGCGCCATCTTGGGAAGGTCTTCAATGAACCACCGGTAGAATGAAACAACGAATAAATTGATACGATAACAAAGGAAGAGAAATCTTGAACGAACCACCGGTAAGCATTGAAAATGAATGAAGAAAAGATAAAGATACACCGGGAAGAATTTGCAAATGAACGAAGATGCTTGAGAGAATTTAGATACAAGTGAAACAAATAGATCATGGACCGACGCCGGCGAGGAGGAGGCGGGCGGCGCTGTGAGGAGGACGGCAGGCGGCGATGGGCTCTCGAGGCGGCGAGGAGATGGGCTCGGGGGGGCCCGATCCGGGCTCGCCCGGGCCGGAGGTGGAGTGGGGCAGGCAGCGCCACGTGTTACGCGCGGGTTGGCTAGGTGCGGCGGCGGGACGAAACTGACATGTCCGTCGGCAGAGAAGAAATGTCCGGCGGCGCGCGGAGGAGGAGGTTAGGGTTTGCACCGCGAATTTTGGAGGAGATCACATATTTATAGGTAGAGGGAGCTAGGAGTGTCCAAATGAGGTGCGGTTTTCGGCCATGCGATCGTGATCAAACGACCGAGATGATGGGAGAGGTTTAGGTGGGTTTTGGGCCACTTTGGAGAGGTGTTGGGGTGCAACACACACGAGGCCTTTTTGGTCCCTCGGTTAACCGTTGGAGTATCAAACAAAGTCCAAATGGCACCAAACTTGACAGGCAGTCTACCGGTAGTAAACCAAGGCCGCATGACAAGTCTCGGTCCAATCCGAAAACATTTAACACCCACACACGAAAAGAGGTAGAAAGGACCACCGGAGGACATAGGAGCGCCGGATTGTAAAACGGACAACGGGGACAATGCTCGGATGCATGAGACGAACATGTATGCAAATGTGATGCACATGATGAGATGATATGAGATGCATGACACGCAAGGAATGACAAGGCAACACCAGCGAATAACTGGAGGACACCTGGCACATCGGTCTCGGGGCGCTACAGCAGTTAACGCCGGATTTAGTGGCTCTAAACCCGGTCAGCGGAAGAAGCCATTCAAAGGAAACAGAGATGGTCCATCTAGTTTGGACAGAATACTCGATGGGCCTTGCTAAATTCATGGCACCCCCGACAAGCCTGCCAATCATACCAACAGAGATTATTGGGTCTTTAAACAGGCCGGCAAGCTCAATGCTGAACACAAGGGGAAAGGGCCGCCCAGCAAGGATGACGATGAAGAGCCTCGCCTACACAACACAGGAGGACAGAAGAAATTTTCCCCCGAGATCAAAACAGTGAACATGATCTACGTCACTCATATCCCCAAGCGGGAGCGCAAGCGCGCGTTAAGGGACGTCTATGCCTTAGAGCCAGTCGCCGCGAAATTTAATCCATGGTCAGCCTGCCCGATCACCTTCGATCGCAGAGACCATCCGACCAGTATCCGTCATTGGGGTTCGGCTGGATTGGTCCTCGATCCAATTATTGATGGATTCCACCTCATGTGGGTCCTTGTGGACAGCGGCAGCGGTCTCAATCTGCTTTATCAAGACACCGTCCATAAAATGGGTATTGATCCATCAAGAATCAAGCCCGCTAAAACCACCTTTAAAGGGGTAATACCCGGCGTAGAGGCATGTTGCACAGGATCCATAACGCTGGAAGTCGTATTCGGCTCACCGGATAACTTCCGAAGCGAAGACCTGATCTTCGACATCGTTCCGTTCCACAGTGGCTATCACGCACTACTCAGACGAACCGCTTTCGCCCGTTTCAATGCATTCCCGCACTACGCCTATCTAAAGATCAAGATGCCTGGACCACGTGGCCTTATAATAGTAAATGGAAACATACAGCGCTCCCTCCATACAGAGGAGCATACCGCGGCCCTCGTGGCCGAGGTACAGGGTGGCCTCGCTAGGCTGAAAACTACACTGGCAGTCAAGCCCCCGGACAATGTTAAACGAGTCCGGTCTACCCCGCAGAATGACAGTCCGGCTCATCTAGAACTGGATTAGCAATTTGGCCTCCGCCAAAACCCCAGCCTGACAGCGGCATACGTACCACGCGTACATAACTTCGTGTTAAAAATACCATGGGCAAGGACGGAGGCATGCTAAACATAGGGTCCACGATACGGCTTGACCCTATCCGGACCTACATATTGCTCCACCTTTTTCTTCTTATTTTTATTTTTTTCAGGTTCTTTACAACCCACATCAATTTCCGGAGCTAACAAGGGCCTCCTTTTAGGCCCCTTATACATAATTGATTGTCGACCCTCTCAAAGGATCATAAACCAAGGTGAAAAGCGGTGCAGACGTGCGACAGAATGTCCAAATGATCTTCTAGATCATCTTTTTTAGGACCTGTATACAGATTTCCCTTGTTCTCGGCATGTAAAATAGCCGTGATGCTTATGGCATCTTCTGTCAAGATACGTTTTGACGTAACCAGACTATAATGGAAACAGTTTCGCCCAACCTTGTTCGTTATTGGCTTATTTCTTAATCTGTTTTCCCACTTTTACGTCTGAATTGGCATATACACATTGGTACAACTTAAATCGCAAGGGGCTCTATTCAAGCCATATATATCCTCAACAATAGAAAGTCCAAACTCTGTTATAGCACATTTCGGCGTCCCGAATATAGCATTATGTGCATCAGCTCCGAACCATGTCTTTGGTCAAATAGTTGGGTTGCCCGGCTCCTGTGGTTACTGCCTTACGTTTCGCTTGTTTGGCTAAGGTAGTAAATGGAGAACTACTGCGATTGTGTTTCTGGTTCGTCTAGATAAACACCTCGGTAGAGAAAGCCAAAAATTGACTGTCATGGTGCAGCGAGAGCCGGTCAGCTATTCGGTGACTAAGTACAAGTCACTTGCGATTTTTTCCTTATTATACGAAGGACCGATCTTCATCCGGTCAGCCGTCTACAGCACCCAAGTTCAGAGAGCCGAACAATACAAGGGGCTGCACCTACAATCCCATTGTCAAACTCCTATGGCTAAGTGGGAGTGATAAAGCCACATAGTAGGATTGCCTGGTTCGCCGCACTGACACCTCCTTTAAGGACCAAACCGATGGGTTAAGTGTGTTTATGTGCTATTCTGAACACCCCCGTACTACCTACGTGGGGGCTAAAGCCGACGATTGGCCAACTCTCAGATACCGTAAACAGCCGCACAGGAGGAAAATATTTTGAGATAAAACACACAAACATATTATACATAAGCCTTGTTTCACGATACAAAGTTCGGGCAGCGCGGATACATTCATTCAAAAATAATGTCTTTCGAACACTGGCCCTCTACAATACGGGACCCATCTAGGACTTCATCAAAATACCGCTCCGGCGTGCGATGCTCCTTGCCTGTTGGCGGTCCCTCGGTTGCAAGCTTGGTGGCATTCATATTTGCCCACTGCACCTTGACACGAGCGAAGGCCATCCGGGCACCTTTGATACATACCAACTGCTTTATGGCGTCAAACAGAGGGCAGGCATTAACTAGCCGCTTCACGAGTCCGAAGTAGCTGCTAGGTATGGATTTGGGTGGCTAAAGACGGACTATGATATCCTTCATAGCCAGTTCGGTCAACTGCTTCAGCTGATCACTAAGGGGCACTGGATGCTCTGGTGCAAGATATTGTGACCAGAATAGCTTTTTCATTGAGCTCCCATCTTCGGCTCAAAAGAATTCGGCAGCATCAGCAACACTCCAGGGCAGATCCGCAAACGCTCCTAGAGAACTCCAAACCTGGGTTAGTAAGATGTACCTTCTCCTTACAAATTTTCTTTGCATATTGAAGGCCTTACCCGCCGCTATCTTCCTCGCCTCTTGGATCTCCCAGCAAGCGTCTTGGGCTTCAACCCGGGCCTCCTTTGCGCTTTGGAGGGCCTTAGCAAGTTTGGAGTTTTGATCCTCTTGTGCTCCAAGGACTCATATTTGCTTATAGCATCCTTGAGCTCTTGCTGTACTTCCTCCACCCTCGATTCATGTTTTCGGCGGGCGGCTCGTTCCTCCTCCACCTCCTTCTTGGCTTCGTCCAGCGTGTTCTTGAGGGTCTCAACCTCATACGTGTCAACTATGAGCATAATCATAAAACTCAATCAGATAACAATGCAGAACTCATATCATTTCAGATATGTTTAGGTATTGCATACCTTGCTTTTCGTCCAGCCGCTGGTTGGTGCGGATGAGCTCTTCTTCGGCCCGCTCCAACTTCCGCTTTAGATTGGACACTTCCGCGGCATGGGAGGTCGTTGCTAACAGCGAAGCCTATTTGTCCACATATGCATGTATGTTATCTCCTGCGAAAATTAGTTGATCCTCTATTCGGCTCTTCTTTATAAAAGTCGAATAGAGTCTCAGGGGCTACTATCTATAAACAAGCATATCTTTTGTATATACGAAATAGTTAAAGAATATTACATCACATGCCTCAAAACCTACGAGAAGGCTGGCATAGGTGACATTCAATCTGCTTTTACCAGACCGAACCTTCTCCACCACTGTACCCATAAGGGTACGGTGTTCCTCCACAACGGAAGCACGCTGAAGCACCTCCACCAGAGTGTCCGGCGCATCCGGATTGACAGAAGTCGCCGGTGGAGTTGACGCACCCCCTTCTTTCAAAAGAGGTTGCTCGCCTGATTCCGGAGCCGTACGGGTCTCCGGAATAACATTCGGTCGAGGGCCGAATTGGGCATGGCCCCGTCACCAGTCTCCATGGGGGTCGGTTCCCCCATGTATTACCCTCTAACGCCACCTTGATGGCCTCCCGCGCCTCTCCATGACCTCGAGAGGTCCTTCGGGACAGCACCTCGGCGTAGTCCGTAGCAGTGGGTGGGGAGGCCGGCGGAGGTGTCTCGCTCTCCATCATGTTCGGACCCAGCAAATTCCTAGAAGACGATGACCATTGGGGGATATCGCGGGCCGGACTACAGCACATAATTTCATGTGTTAGAACCACAAGGCATAAAACTGGATATATGTATAGTGTTCTTGAACACATACGATTCGGCCAGGGGCTTCGGCCTGGGGTGCCACTCGAGGATGGCGTCGGCATCCGATTTAGAATCATCCGATAGGGAGACTTTTCCCTTCTTGGACACCTCCGCCTCTATGCCCACGGAGGCCGCCCTTTTCCCCCTTCCTCCGTTAAGGGGAGAATTGCTCTCTTCCTCCTCTTCATCTTTGTCATGAGAGGAGAGAGCTTCGATATCTCCGGACACAACGTCTGAAGCACCTTTACGATGGAGGCCACCTCTCGCCTCCTTGCCCTTCTTCTTGACCCTCTTCTCCCGCGCCTCGTACGGTGCCGGAATTAGCATCCTCGTTAACAGAAGAATGGCTGGGTCTTCAGGTAGCGGAGCCGGACATTGGATCCGCTCTGCCTTCTTTGCCCACCCTTGTGGGAAGAATGGAAAGCTTAGTATACTCCTTGGATTAACAAATTAAAGTTATCAAAAAACTTATGGGAGTGGACGAATGGGCCCAGTCGAGGCCGAGGTCTTCGGTCATGTCCGGCCACGACTTCTAGGCCCTGAAGAGCAGCTTCCATATGTCTTCGTGTGTCGTGCCGAAGAACCGCTGCAGGGTCTGAGGACTGGCCGGATCGAACTCCCACATGTAGAGAGTCCGGCGTTGGCAAGGGAGAATCCGGCGAAAAAGCATCACCTGGATCACGTCGGCAAGACTGGTGTTCTTCTCTATCATGCCCTTGACGCGCCTCTGCAGCGTCATCACCTCGTCGGACGACGCCCAATCCAGGCCCTTGTTAATCCATGATGCAAGCCGCATTGGAGGCCCAGATTTGAACTCAGGAGTGGCAGCCCATGTGGCATCGCAGGGTTCTATGATGTTGAACCACTCTTGTTGCCACCCCTTCACAGTCTCCATGAAAGTCCCCTTGGGCCAGGTGACGTTGGGGAGCTTGCTCACCATGGCACCGCCAGACTCCGCGTGTTGACCATCAACCACTTTTGGCTTCACATTGAAGACCTTGAGCCATAGGCCGAAGTGGGGGGATGCGGAGGAACTCCTCACATACAATGATGAATGCCGAAATATTGAGGAAGGAATTCGGGGCTAGATCGTGGAAATCTAGTCTGTAATAAAACATGATGCCGTGGGCGAAAGGATGGAGGGGAAACCCTAGTCCGCAAAGGAAATGGGGGATGAACACTACCCTCTCATTAGGCTCCGGGGCAGGAATGATCTGCTTTTTGGCAGGGAGCCGGTGGGCTATATCCGCAGCCAAATACCCTGCTTCTCGGAATTCCTTGACATTCTCCTCTGAGACGGAGGAAGCCATCCACTTGCCATGTGCTCTAGATCTGGACATGGCTGGAGTGTTTAGTGGCGACAGAAGAGATCAAGACCTAGGTGCTGGAGCTCGGGGATGGAAGGGCAGTGGAGGAGAAGGCGTGGGTAAAAAGGTGGATTATTATCTCCTTATAAAGGTAGTGTATATCGAGCGTCCCCCTCACGAGCCTTAAAACTCACCTATTCCCCAGGGGTCGTGCGAACGCCACGATTGGATTACCCAAACCCGTATTGATGAGAATCCCACAATAAGGGGACACGATTTCTGCTTTGACGAGACGTGTTAATGAAGATCGCATCTTGAAACGCGAAGCGGGAGGCTAAAAAGCGGTTCGAAATGATAATGAGGCTGCAACACGACCCCTCGCCAAAAAAGTCGTTAGAAGACATGGCATGTTTTTGTTTAAGTATTTACCCTTGTGGTTCAGGGTTGTAACTATTGTACAGAGCCAGATATAGTCCTTTTTATCAACTACTTTGGAGTATTCAGAGGAGGAACCCACCTTGCAATGCCGAAGACAATCTGCGTGCGGGACACATCATCATTGAAGCCTGGTTCAGGGGCTACTGACAGAGTCCTGGATTAGGGGGTCCTCGTGCGTCCGGGCTATGTGACATAGGCTGGACTGGTGGGTCGTGAAGATACAAGATAGAAGACTTCCCCCGTGTCCGGATGGGACTCTCCTTGGCGTGGAAGGCAAGCTTGGCGTTCGATATGAAGATTCCTTTCTCTGTAAACCAACTCTGTACAACCCTAGGCCCCTCCGGTGTCTATATAAACCAAAGGGTTTAGTCCGTAGAGGCAACCATGATCATACAGGCTAGACATCTAGGGTTTAACCATTATGATCTCATGGTAGATCAGCTCTTGTAACCCATATACTCATCAAAGTCAATCAAGCAGGAAGTAGGGTATTACCTCCATCAAGAGGGCCCGAACCTGGGTAAACATCGTGTCACATGCCTCCTGTTACCTTCGATCCTTAGATGCACAGTTCGGGACCCCCTACCCGAGATCGGCCAGTTTTGACACCAACACTCCCAAGAAGGATATGCAGAAAAAGCCTGCCAACAAGCCAAAGTCGTCTTTCCCAAAGCCCTCAGTGGCCCAGCCTGGAACTTCAAAGGCTTCTGCACCCAAGACTTCAAAATCTTCAGTGTCTCCTCCTGCTTCAAGTTCCTCAATGGCAGCAGTTAGAGCTTCCACACCGGTCGTGCTCGCATCTTGCTAGCACACTGAGGGCTTTACAACAGCCTCAATTGCTGCATCAAGTGCCTAAACTAGTGGGCAGCCATCTTCTTCATGTTGGGGAACGTAGTATTTCAAAAAAAGCATATGATCACGCAAGATCTATCTAGGAGAAGCATAGCAACGAGCGGGGAGAGTGTGTCCACGTACCCTCATAGACCGAAAGCGGAAGCGTTTAGTAACGTGGCTGATGTAGTCGAACGTCTTCGCAATCCAACCGATCCAAGTACCAAACGTACGGCACCTCCATGTTCAGCACACGTTCAGCACAATGACGTCCCTCGAGCTCTTGATCCACTTGAGGACAAGGGAGAGTTCCCTCAGCACGATGGCGTGGCGACGGTGATGATGAAGTTACCGGTGTAGGGCTTCGCTTAAGCACTACGACGATATGACCGAGGTGTTAACTATGGAGGGGGCGCCACACACGGCTAGGAACAATTGATGTGTGTCCTAGGGGTGCCCTCCCCACGTATATAAAGGAGGGAGAGGGAGGGAGGCATCCTAGGGTGCACCCAAGTAGGAGGAATCCTACTTGGGCCCCTAGTCCAATTCGGCCCCCCTACCATATTTGGACAAGGGGGAAAGGAAGGAGGGGGGAGGGGAAGGAAGTAGGAGTCCTACTTCATACTTTCCTTTTCCTCCTCTCCTTTCCCTTTCTCCCCACGTGGCTGGCCCTATATGGGGCGCACCATCCCCTTGTAGTCTAGTGTTCCCTTACTTGGCTCATTAAGCCCATATCTTTGCCGGGGGTTGCCCGGAACCCCTTCTGGTGACCCGGTATCACCCGGAACACTTTCGGTGTCCAAATACCATCGTCCTATATATGAATCTTTACTTCTCAACCATTTCGAGACTCCTCGTCATGTCCATGATCTCATCCAGGACTCCGAACAAACTTTGGTCATCAAATCACATAATTCATAATACAAATTATCATCGAACGTTAAGCGTGCGGACCCTACAGGTTCGAGAACTATGTAGACATGACCGAGACACATCTCCGGTTAATAACCAATAGCGGAACCTGGATGCTCATATTGGCTCCTACATATTCTACGAAGATCTTTATCGGTCAAACCGCATAACAACGTACGTTGTTCCCTTTGTCATCGGTATGTGATTGCAACGAATAGTTTTCATCACCATGTGATTAGTTCACATCGCCATGTGACTAATACCCAAAGGGTTTTACTATAGAGTCAATAATCTAGTTGACATCACTATGTGATTAACACCCAAAGAGTGTGATCATGTTTTGCTTGTGAGAGAAGCTTAGTCAATGGGTCTGTGACATTCAGAGCCGTATGTATTTTGCAAATTTTCTATGTCTACAATGCTCTGCATGGAGCTACTCTAGCTAATTTCTCCCACCTTCAATATGTATCCAGATTGAGATTCAGAGTCATCCAGATTGGTGTAAAACCTTGCATCGGCTTAACTCTTTACGATGAACTCTTTATCACCTCCATAACCGAGAAATATCTCCTTAGTCTTCTAAGGATAATTTTGACTGTTGTCAAGTGATCCACTCCTGGATCAATATCGTACCCCCTTTCCAAACTCATGGCAAGGTACACAATAGATTTGGTACACAACATAGCGTACTTTATAGAACCTATAGCTGAGGCATATGGAATGACTTTCATTCTCTTTCTATTTTCTGCCGTGGTCGTGTTTTGAGTCTTACTCAACTTTACACCTTGCAATACAGGCAAGAACTCCTTCTTTGACAGTTCCATTTTGAACTACTTCAAAAATCTTGTCAAGGTATGTACTCACTGAAAAATCTGATCAAGCGTCTTGATCTATCTCTATAGATCTTGATGCCCAATATGTAAGCAGCTTCACTGAGGTCTTTCTTTGAAAAACTCCTTTCAAACACTCCTTTATGCTTTCCAGAAAATTCTACATCATTTCCGATCAACAATATGTCATTGACATATACTTATCAGAAAGGTTGTAGTGCTCCCACTCACTTCCTTGTAAATACAGGCTTCACCGCAAGTTTGTATAAAACTATATGCCTTGATCAACTTATCAAAGCGTATATTCCAACTCCGAGATGCTTGCACCAGTCCATAGATGGATCACTAGATCTTGCACATTTTGTTAGCACCTTTAGGATTGACAAAACCTTCTGGTTGTATCATATACAACTCTTCTTTAATAAATCCATTGAGGAATGCAGTTTTGATATCCATTTGTCAGATTTCATAAAATGTGGCAATTGCTAACATGATTCGGATAGGCTTTAAGCATGAGGAAGACGGGCGTTGATATTTGTCAAAACCCCTTTTCGACAAGTCGACTTTTGTAGATAGTAACCCTACTATCAACGTTTGTCTTCCTCCTGAAGATCCATTTATTCTCAATAGCTTGCCGATCATCGGGCAAGTCCACCAAACTCCACACTTTTTTCTCATACATGGATTCTATCTCATATTTCATGGCCTCAAGCCCTCTGTCGGAATCTGGGCTCATAATCGCTTCCTCATAGTTCGTAGGTTCATCATGGTCTAGCAACATGACTTCCAGAACAAGATTACCGTACCACTCTGGTGCGGATCTTACTCTGGTTGACCTACGAGGTTCGGTAGTAACTTGATCTAAAGTTTCATGATCATCATCATTAACTTCCTCACTAATTGGTGTAGGAATCATTGGAATTGATTTTAGTGATGAGCTACTTTCCAATTTGAGAGAAGGTACAATTACCTCATCAAGTTCTACTTTCCTCCCACACACTTATTTTGAGAGAAACTCCTTCTCTAGAAAGTATCCACTCTTAGCAACAAAGATCTTGCCTTCGGATCTGTGATAGAAGGTGTACCCAACAGTTTCTTTTGGGTATCCTATGAAGACGTACTTCTCTGATTTGGGTTTGAGCTTATCAGGCTGAAACTTTTTCACATAAGCATCGCAACCCCAAACTTTAAGAAATGATAGCTTAGGTTTTTTGCTAAACCACAGTTCATACGGTGTCGTCTCAATGGATTTTTAGACGGTACCCTATTTAACGTGAATGCAGCTGTCTCTAATGCATAAACCCAAAATGATAGTGGTAAATAGGTAAGAGACATCATAGATCGCACCATATTTAATAAAGTATGGTTACGGTGTTCGGACACACCATTATATTGTGGTGGTCTAGGTGGTGTCACTTGTGAAACTATTCCACATTGTTTCAAATGAAGGCCAAACTCGTAACTCAAATATTCGCCTCTGCGATCAGATCGTAGAAACATTATTTTCTTGTTACGATGATTCTCAACTTCACTCTCAAATTCTTTGAACTATTCAAATGTTTCATACTTGTGTTTCATTAAGTAGATATACCCATATCTGCTCAAATCATATGTGAAGGTCAGAAAATAACGATACCCACCGCGAGCCTCAACACTCATCGGACCGCATACATCGGTATGTATTATTTCCAATAAGTCAGTGGCTCGCTCCATTGTTCCCGAGAACGGAGTCTTAGTCATCTTGCCCATGAGGCATGGTTCGCAAGCATCAAGTGATTCCAAAAGCTCGCCAGCATGGAGTTTCTTCATGCGCTTTACACCAATATGACCTAAACGGCAGTGCCACAAATAAGTTGCACTATCATTATTAATCTTGCATCTTTTGGCTTCAATATTATGAATATGTGTATCACTACAATCGAGATTCAATCAACCACTCACCTTGGGTGTATGACCACAGAAGGTTTTATTCATGTAAATAGAATAACAATTATTCTTTGACTTAAATGAATAACCGTATTGCAATAAACATGATCCAATCATATTATGCTCAACGCAAACACCAAATAACATTTATTTTACGTTCAACACTAATCCCGAAGGTAAAGGGGGTGTGTGATGGTGATCTTATCAACCTTGGAATCACTTCCAACGCACATTGTCACCTTGCCCTCAACTAGTCTCTGTTCATTTTATAACTCATGTTTCAAGTTACTAATCATAGCAACTGAACCAGTATCAAATACCCAGGGGCTACTATGAATACTAGTAAAGTACACATCAATAACATGTATATCTTATATACTTTTGTTCATTTTGCCATCCTTCTTATCCGCCAAGTATTTGGGGCAGTTCCGCTTCCAGTGACCATTTCCTTGCAGTAGAAGCACTTAGTTTTAGGCTTAGGTCTAGCTTTGGGCTTCTTCATGGGAGTGGAAACTTGCTTGTCATTCTTACTGAAGTTCCATTTCTTTCCCTTGCCCTTTTACTTGAAACTAGTGGTCTTGTCAACCATAAACACTTGATGCTTTTCTTGATTTCTACCTTTGCCGATTTCAGCATCGTGAAGAGCTCGGGGAATCATTTTCGTCATCCCTTGCATATTATAGTTCATCAAGAAGTTCTAGTAACTTGGTGATAGTGACTAGAGAACTCTGTCAATCACTATCTTATCTGGAAGATTAACTCCCACTTGATTCAAGCAATTGTAGTACTCAGACATTCAGAGCACATGCTCACTGGTTGAGCTATTCTCCTCCATCTTGTAGGCAAAAATACTTGTCAGAGGTCTCATACCTCTCGACTTGGGCATGAGTCTGAAATACCAATTTCAACTCTTGGAACATCTCATATGCTCCATGGCGTTTCAAAACATTTTTGAAGTCCCGGTTCTAAGCCGTAAAGCATGGTGCACTAAACTATCAAGTAGTCATCATACTGAGCTTGTCAAACGTTCATAACGTCTGCATTTGCTCCTGCAATAGTTCTGTCACCTAGCAGTGCATCAAGGACATAATTCTTCTGTGCAGCAATGAGGATAATCCTCAGATCACGGACCTAGTCTGCATCATTGCTACTATCAACTTTCAACTTAGTTTTCTCTAGGAACATATCATAAATAAAACGGGGAAGCTATACACGAGCAATTGACCTACAACATAGATATGCAAATACTATCAGGACTAAGTTCATGATAAATTTAAGTTCAATTAATCATATTACTTAAGAACTCCCACTTAGATAGACATCCCTCTAGTCATCTAAATCATCACGTGATCCATATCAACTAAACCATGTCCGGTCATCACGTGAGATGGAGTAGCTTTCAATAGTGAACATCACTATGTTGATCATATCTACTATATGATTCATGCTTGACCTTTCGGTCTCAGTGTTCCGAGGCCATATCTGCATATGCTAGGCTCGTCAAGTTTAACTTGAGTATTCTGCTTGTGCAAAACTGGCTTGCGCCCGTTGTATGTGAACGTAGAGCTTATCACACCCGATCGTCACGTGGTGTCTCGGCATGACGAACTGTAGCAACGGTGCATACTCAGGGAGAACACTTATACCTTGAAATTTAGTGAGAGATCATCTTATAATGCTACCACTGTACTAAGAAAAATAAGATACATAAAGGATAAACATCATATGCAATCAAAATAAGTGATATGATATGTCCATCATCATGTTGTGCCTTTGATCTCCATCTCCAAAGCACCGTCATGATCACCATCATCACCGGCTTGACACCTTGATCTCCATCGTAGCATCTTTGTCATCTCTCCAACTATTGCTTCTACGACTATCGCTACAGCTTAGTGATAAAGTAAAGCAATTACATGGCCATTGCATTTCATACAAAAAAGCGACAACCATATGGCTCCTACCAGTTGCCGATAACTGTTACAAAACATGATCATCTCGTACAACCATTTATATATCATCACCTCTTGACCATATCACATCACAACATGCCCTGCAGAAACAAGTTAGATGTTCTCTACTTTGTTGTTGCAAGTTTTACGTGGCTGCTATGGGCTTCTAGCAAGAACCGTTCTTACCTACGCATCAAAACCACAATGATTTTCCGTCAAGTGTCATGTTTTAACCTTCAACAAGGATCGGGCATAGTCAAACTCGATTCAACTAAAGCTGGAGAAACAGACACCCGCTAGCCACATGTGTGCGAAGCACGTTGGTAGAACCAGTCTCATGAACGCGGTCATGTAATGTCGGTCCGGGCCGCTTCATCCAAAAATACCGCTGAATCAATGTAAGACATTGTTGGTAAGTAGTATGACTATTATCACCCATAACTCTTTGTGTTCTACTCGTGCATATAACATCTACGCATAGACCTAGCTCGGATGCCACTGTTGGGGAACGTAGTATTTCAAAAAAAATCCTACGATCATGTAAGATCTATCTAGGAGAAGTATAGCAATGAGCGGGGAGAGTCTATCCACGTACCCTCGTAGACTGAAAGCGGAAGCGTTTAGTAACACGGCTGATGTAGTCGAACGTCTTCACAATCCAACCGATCCAAGTACCGAGCATACGGCACCTCCGTGTTTAGCACACGTTTAGCACAATGATGTCCCTTGAGCTCTTGATCCAGTTGAGGATGAGGGAGAGTTCCGTCAGCACGACGGCGTGGTGACGGTGATGATGAAGTTACTGGTGCAGGGTTTCGCCTAAGCACTATGGCGATATGACCGAGGTGTTAACTATGGAGGGGGGCGCCGCACACAGCTAGGAACAATTGATGTGTGTTCTAGGGGTGCCCTCCCCACGTATATAAAGGAGGGGGAGGGGGGAGGCAGCCTAGGGCGCGCCCAAGTAGGAGGAATCCTACTTGGGCCCCTAGTCCAATTCGGCCCCCTACCATATTTGGACAAGGGGGGAAGGAAGGAGGGGGAGGGGAAGGAAGTAGGAGTCCTACTTCATACTTTCCTTTTCCTCCTCTCCTTTCCCTTTCTCCCCACGTCGCTGGCCCTATAGGGGTGCACCAGCCCCTTGTGGGCTGGTGTGTTCCCTTACTTGGCCCATTAAGCCCATATCTTTGCCGGGGGTTGCCTGAAACCCCTTCTGGTGACCCGGTATCACCCGGAACACTTCCGGTGTCCAAATACCATCGTCCTATATATGAATCTTTACCTCTTGACCATTTCGAGACTCCTCGTCATGTCCGTGATCTCATCCAGGACTCCGAACAAACTTCGGTCATCAAATCACATAACTCATAATACAAATTGTCATCGAACGTTAAGCGTGCGGACCCTACGGGTTCGAGAACTATGTAGACATGACCGAGACACATCTCTAGTCAATAACCAATAGCGGAACCTGGATGATCATATTGGCTCCTACATATTCTACGAAGATCTTTACTGGTCAAACCGCATAACAACATATGTTGTTCCCTTTGTCATCGGTATGTTACTTGTCCGAGATTCGATCATCTGTATCATCATACCTAGTTCAATCTCGTTACCAGCAAGTCTCTTTACTCGTTATATAATGCATCATCCCGTGACTAACTCATTAGTCACATTGCTTGCAAGGCTTATAGTGATGTGCATTACCGAGAGGGCCCAGAGATACCTCTCCGATACACGGAGTGACAAATCCTAATCTCGATTTATGCCTACCCAACAAAGACATTCAGAGACATATGTAGAGCATCTCTATAATCACCCAGTTACGTTGTGACATTTGATAGCACACAAGGTGTTCCTCCGGTATTCGGGAGTTGCATAATCTCATAGTCAGAGGAACATGTATAAGTCATGATGAAAGCAATAGCAATAAAACTAAATGATCATTATGCTAAGCTAACGGATGGGTCTTGTACATCACATCATTATCTAATGATGTGATCCCGTTCATCAAATGACAACACATGTCTATGGTCAGGAAACATAACCATCTTTGATTAATGAGCTAGTCAAGTAGAGGCATACTAGGGACACTCTGTTTTGTCTATGTATTAACACATGTACTAAGTTTCTGGTTAATACAATTCTAGCATGAATAATAAACATTTATCATGATATAAGGAAATATAAATAACAACTTTATTATTGCCTCTAGGGCATATTTCCTTCACTTCAATGCCCAAGCTAAAGCAAAAGGTCACTCCTGGTCGTGGAACTAGGCCAAGTCCCAATAGCAAGGCCGTAGTGCCTCAAGTTGACGAACATGGGCTGGCTGATGAAGATGAGATCGCGAAGTTCCTTAGAAGAAAGCAAGAGCAAGCTGCTATTTCTAAGAATTCTTCAGTTCCTATGCTACTGGACCCCAAGAAGCTCCCGGACTTCATTGACATCCGGTGCACTAAGTCGAATACGTCGCTTGATGACTTGAATCTACCTCCTGGCCCAAGCCATGTGCTGTCAGCATTCATCTTGGATGAGAAGCACAAAATTGCTCAAGCAAAGCTGGTCAGGAAATAGTAAATGCAGAAAGAGAAGGAGTTGCGAAAGAACATGCTCTCTATTACTGCTCAACAGCTCGTGACTTTACAGTCTAGAATTCAACAGCTGTCTGAAGAGTCTGAAAGATAGTCAAATCATTGATGTGTGTGCGTGATAGATTCATCACTGCAACTAACAAGTCTGTTGAAGACCACAACTAGCATGAGGCAGCAAGTTTGGCTTAGTACCACCCTCAAGTTCTTCAGCTCCACCATCAACAACTCAGGTCAGTGAGACTGCGCCTTCATCTCCACAAGAGACTGCCAGTGCAACTTAAGAAGTTGCGCCTGAAGAAAATGAAAGGGCAACTGATGAAGTTGTACCTAAAGAAACCGCCAGGGCGATTGCATTAGTCGTTCCTGAAGTAATTGAACCATCAAGTTCCTTAGTAGCAGCACCACCAACTCCTTCATCTTTGAAGATTATTACCCTTCCTTCTGCATCAGAAGTGGAGAAGACAAAGGCTGCTGAGAAAGAAGCAAGAAAGAGAAAAACTTCAGCTCCTCCCACTGCTCCAGAAATTGTGAAGAAATTGAAGATGGCAACATTGTCTTCAATTGTCATTCCCGTTGATGCAATTCCTATCTCATCAGCGCCCCCTGATCCTGCATCAGATGATCTTAAGATTGTTCCATATGGGGTGGACTATTAAATCCCTCAGGCTGGTGAAGATGATGATGAAAACAACTCTGCTGCTACCACAGAGCAAGTGGATGAGGAAATTGAAGTGGAAGAAGATGCTTCACTTCACCAAGTTTCGTCATGGAAGCCCTCATGGGTTCTGCTGATTGAAGAACATGATGCTACTTCATCTAGGAGTAGTGAAGAAACTGAAGAGGACATGGATATTGATGGTGCTACAACGCCAGTTCTTCATGATGAATTTTGGGAAGCAGCTCACCCAAATTCACCAGTCACCACTCCCCTTACTGTAGAGCCTCAGTCGAGCGTGTGCACTGAAGAAATACACACCGGCTCTGAGGAAAGACAACCATCACTTCAAAGCATTCCTGGAGAAATTGCAGTTGCAGAAGTTGATGAAATTACTCAAGATGAGCCAATGGTTGATGTCGTCAATACATCTCCTTCACGTGCAGACTCAATTCCTTCAGTTGGCACAGACACGGTTCCTACTACCACAGCTGAGGAAGTTGCTTGAGCTCTTGTTGTGACTGATCCAAATGATTCCACTGGGTCCCAATGACCAGTGTTTTTGTACGTCCAAAGAATCACAACCTCCAACCTATACCTGTGATGCCAAAGATTGGCAGAGTCCTCGGGCAGCCCCAGCTTGATAATGTCATATTCTTCAAAGAGAAGATTTTTTTTGTTGGTGAGTCCCCATATGACTCACCCAAGGTTAGGCGTCTATGCTTCTGGACAAGGACCCGGATGAACTATTATGCTTCTTTGCTATTTTACAAGAAAAAGATATTCCTGCATCACCATATTCCTCATGTGGATATGGAGTCAATTCCCTGCTTCCGGCTAGTTATGGATGTTGTTCATGATGCTGGTCTACTCAACTTCTGCACCGACGTCTGCGATTGGAATCAAGAGCTAATTCTTCAATTCTACACTATTGTACATTTTTCTGGCAATGTTGGCGACACTACTACACGGGCTCTGGACTGGATGAGTGAAGACACTCACTACAAAGCACCTATTGACGAAATTCTTCATGCTCTTCTAGATGGTCCACCCCAAGAAGAAGCAAGGAAAATCTATGAAGAACCTGAGCTACCTGACCATCTGATGCAAGTGCTGATGAAGCCTATGGCTGAAGAAAATGCTCCACGGACAACCTTCCTAGTGAAGGATTTGCTCTATGATCCAAAGACAGTTTACCGCATTCTGGCCAAAATCCTCAGTCCAATCAAAGGACACAATTCCAATACTGAAGAAGTTGTGGGAGTTATGAAGAACTTGTTGTTCCACATAATTCATGGAACGCCCATCAACATTCATGATTTCTTCCTGAGGACTTTGGTCACTATGGCACTGTTACCTTTTGAATTGAAATCGTACGCACCATGGATTATGAGATTCATCAGATTCCGGTCCTCAATCCACTACAAGGCCGATCGTCAAAATCATTTGAGTTATTTGCCTGAAGTTGAAATTCTTCAAAGCACTCTGTCCACAGTACCTGGCAAGGGAAATGCCATCATTGATGAAGGAATTCGTCCCCTTAATGGACAATTCCGTCAGCCTATCTCCAGCTCCAATGCTGATGAATCTGCTAGCCAGGATACAGCTGCAAAAGCCTTAAGGCCATCTTCTTCACTTGAAGCACCACGTGTCATGACTGACCGTGAATTGCGCATAAGCCTTCATCATAAAGTTGACAAAAATCACGGATGGGTTAAGCGTCAATTTGTTGTTGTTCAAGCCAATATGATAGTGACGCATAACGTCGTCTGCAAGAACAGATGCTATGTCCATGAGATTTTTTATTACACTTGGGTCATCCTTTCACACCACAAAATAGATGAAGAACTTGCTGCTGTGGATTTCTAAATGAACTTTGACTGGGCTGAACTGCCAAGGAAGAAGTTCAAGAAAACCCAAGTTCCTCCTATGGTGTCAGGTTTAGAGTCTTCATTGTGCACAACTAATGAAAATGAAGTTGTTGAAGACATTACAGCTGGTCCTTCTGCATCACGCGACCCCAACAACGATGGCGCTCCCTCGACTTCTCCATGATATTCTTTAGGGGCGTTAGTCCTCAGCTTTGTCTCCTTTTGGTCATTTGATGACAAAGGGGGAGAAGTTTGAGTTAGTATTCAAGCGGGTCGATATATGGGTTGTTTTTTGCTTAAGTTGCAACTCTTGACTTTATTGGATTTCCTCTTTGATGAGCTATAGCTTAATAACTGTTGGTAGTCTGACTCTTTTGCTACATTTGATACGCATGCTCTGATCTTAAATATGTCTGCTCATGCATGCACAATTTTGTCAGACACCAATTTTCATCATGCATTCATATTCTTCAAATATCATATGATCATGCATGATTGAATTCCAAGATATAGGGAGAGATCTCCACAATTTCAACCTGCCCTGTGCATTTGCAATCCAAAGCAAATTCCTCATATGCACATCTTCAGAGGGAGTTCCTCAATATCTTGTAACCAATTTCTTCAAAGTCTGTACTTCCATTTCAATTATTTTTACTCCCTTGAAAGCCTAACCAATTTGTCATCAATTACCAAAAAGGGGGAGAATTTAAGTGCATCAGGTGCCCCCATAGTGGTTTTGGAGTATTGAAGACAAATAGGTTGAGGATCTAATGTGTTTGTGAGCATACATAGGAAACAGAGTCCATGAAGACATGGAAGATGACCCCTAAAATGGATTTCTTCAAGTGAAGAATTTGGTGATGAAATTGGTACGGACTTTGAAGAAATTGATGTGAAGACTTTGAAGCTTGAAGACTTTTGTTTTCATAGTTTCTTTTATTCTTCTTTGAGTCATAGGAAAAACCGTACTGTTAAAGGGGGTCTAGGTGAAACATACTTCACATTTCCAAAGTGATGCTCATACTTACTCAAAACCTGTACTACACTAGCCGCTTCGAGTGAAGCCTTTGGAAATCTCCAGAACAGCTGACGCATTTGCGAGCGATAGTGACGAAGTTCATCTGGTCGCTGGCGAATTTGATCAGACTGAGGAGTTAGGAGTTCAGCAGTGCAAACTGCCTAAAAGTGAGGAAATTGAGTGCCCCGACGAATTTTAGAGTTCAATATCCAACCGTTGCTATGCTGCGGGCCAGCTGTTGAGTGGATCCTTATCCTAACAACGGTCGAATCAGAGAAGAGCATTTATGAAAATTCATGTCAGGTTGCCCCCTG
>NC_041382.1:267463155-267468452 GCF_002162155.2 Triticum dicoccoides | reverse complement strand
TTGTCATTTGAGAGCAACCCATCCTCTCACGACTTTCAAAGAATCCTAAGTGAGGAAAAACCCATAGCAAAGTGATTGAGCATCAGTAAAGAGATTGATCTATGTGATCCGACACCAGTTACCTTTGAAGACTGTCATTCTTCCAGACGGTTAGGCGTCAAGTTCTAAGTACACCAAGAGTCATTATGGTGTGCCGGTGAACAAGTCTGTGAAGGTTTTGGAAGTCTACCTTGAAGAATTACCACGAGTGATTGGGCGAGGACTAAGTGACCTTAGCTCAAGAGGAATACGGTGAGGATTGTGTGTCCTCTAAGTTGTGACTTAGCTGCCTCAACCAGACATACAATTGATGTAGCAACTGGAACTGGTCTACCAAATTGCATTGTCTTCACCGAGCCAACCTGGTTTCAAATTCCTTACCCTCTCTTACTTCATTCTGCTGCTGAAGAATTTGTGGTCTATGCTCTGACAAATTTGAACTAAAGAATTTCATCATGTTATCTTTCATTTCCTCAGTTCATATTCTTCATGCTTGTATGATTGTATGATTGCATGTTCTTCACTCTTACGTATCCTGATTGCATGCACTCTAATTCTGTGATGACTTAGTTTCCCTTGTGTTTCTATTTCTCCACTCTGATATTCGTCAAATTCCTCAGAGTTTGACGAATTTCTAAAAGTCTCCCATTCAACACCCCCCCTTTGGGAGATAACCTATGCTTTCAACACCTGCCCTCGCATTTAATGTGGTAGGTATAGTACTAGTTCTGTAATTTCGATATCCCAAGTGTCGTCTGTAGCAAATGTGGTAACCCCTTGGCATATAAAAGGAGGACCAAGCTACGGCAATGAGGGGGGACAGAGAGGTAAACGAGGGACTCGTCCTAAGGGGAAAACCCTAGGTCAAAAATAAGATAGACACTCAGAAGATCTGCCAACTCCCTTCCCGAGACTTGCAGCACTACCCACATTGTACTTATCCACCATTGTACTCATCCACCACTCAAACCACCAAAGCAAGCAGGAGTAGGGTATTATATGCAATGCGGCCCTCACCTGGGTAAAACCTCCTCGTCTCTAGATTCCTCACCAGCCAGAGGTCATAGCAACATATGTGTTCACCGCACCGCCTACCGAACCAAAAAAAGGGAGCAGTCTCCTGCTCCGTTGTGTTGCAAGTGCTCACAATCATGCACCGATAGTCCCTTGATCAACCTCTTCCTCGTCGTCGTCATCTTCACCATCGTCACTGTTGTGCTCCTAAGTGGAGGTCGTTGTTTCAGCAGCATCATCCTCGGGGGAGTTAGTAACATCACCGTCATCGGAGGCCTCGGTCCTGGATCTTCTTCCTCATCTGAGGCCTCCTTAGGCATTTTCTTTCGCCTTTTGGAGGGTGCGCCCCTAACCTTCTCAGACTAAAAAAGGGTGGCCTCCATCAATGAAGACATGGCCGTGTCCACCACCTTCACCATCAATGGGGC
This sequence comes from Triticum dicoccoides, assembly GCF_002162155.2. Taxonomy (NCBI): domain Eukaryota; kingdom Viridiplantae; phylum Streptophyta; class Magnoliopsida; order Poales; family Poaceae; genus Triticum; species Triticum dicoccoides. Next base: position 267,466,971 of record NC_041382.1, on the reverse strand, counting down.
TCCGAGTGGTATGCCTCGAAGGCCACAAACTTCTGCACAACAAGAATGGATGGTACGCCGAGGATAAAGCCCTGAGCTCCAGATAAGGAAGAACTCAAAGTTTTTGACACTTACTTGGCTCCATGGGTGGTTCGCACTGAAGGCCTCAATGGCGCGACCTTGGACTCCTTGATCGTTTTTGGCTCGATCAAGGTGCAAAGATGGCGATCAACTTCTTCCGGCCCAGCTCGTCTTGCGACACCCGCGACAGGTCTGCTGCTCCCGTGTACATGTACATCGGGGACGGCCAAGCTTGTAGAGGGAGGACGCGGCGGTCCACCCATGTCTTGATAACGTGGCCTCCCTTCAACTCGGCCTCCTACAAATGGGTTGTGGCGTCAGCCAAAGCCTTGGCCTCACGATGACAGTTGGTTCAATGGAGCCCGGTACCCAACTTCTACGGGTGTTCGTTCACGAAGACGGGCAAGTTGTCTCCAAACCCAAAAACACAGAATCAAGGCTTATGACATTCCCTAACAAATTTTGGGAGGTCTGTGGCAAAGAGGTTGGTGTTGGGGCGCAGCTGCAGGATAGCTCCCCCAAGGTCGACACGACATCCCCGTTCGTCTGAACGTAAACTCGGAAGAAGTACCAGAACAACTCAAAGTGAGGAACCATTCCGAGGAAACATTCACAGAAAGTAATGAAATTGGCTATGTGAAGGACTCCGTTAGGCGGAATATGATGCAGTTGGTAGCCATGGAAGCGGAGCAGCCCACGCACGAAACTGTGGAGGGGGAAGCCGAACCCCGGCAACGGGCAGGTCCTGCTGGGGGCACAAGCTCTTCCCTCGCTCTGGTCTTGGCCATACCGGCAACGTGGAACCCAGCAAGGACTGGGCGGGCAAACGACGAAGGACTAGCAGCGAACGAGGAGCAAAGCTAATAGCAAATTTCTTTGATTTGGCTTCTCACATGAATCTCAAAGATAGTGTCAACATTGATGAAACAGGCTATATACATTATCATAGTAACTAATTTCTATGAAAAGGATTTACATATTTACTGCGATGGGCTTTGAAAGAATGAAGACTGATTTAGATCCTCTAAAAGCACAGAAAGTATGCTTTTGAGCTGTTTCTCCACCCACCTCTGAACTGTTTCAATTACTTGTATGATCAGATTCCTACAAATATTCATGTAAAATACATCCTGACAAGACATTATCATTAATATCTATATGTTCCAATAAACTTGTAGCCATCTTAATCTATATCACCTAAGTCAAATGATTTGATTGCACCACAATATCTCCATACTACAACACCAACACAGTAACATCATCATGTCAACGCGCCGTACATGCTCTTTTGTGAGGCTTGTGCCCTACAAGGTACTACGGTCAGGTCCTACTGTACATCAGCTGGGAAGCTAAATCCAAAACCTAGAGTAGACTAACAATTTCCCAACAATGGGAAGAACATATATTCTAGCCTTGTAGCTTGATACATGTACATCTTCTGCTGAAACTACATCCTGAAATCCATGACGCAGACAGTATTGTTGGAGAAGCAAGCTGCTATCTTGCTGCCTTCTTTGTTCCAGCACACTTCAAAAATGCCACCGCTCCCTCTGAAGGTCTTCAGGATCCTGCCTTCTTTGACGGACCATATATGTAGGCTTTGATCCAGCGACCCACTAGCCAGGTACTCGCCATCAGGGCTAAAGGCCACAGAATAAACTGGCTGCCTGTAATCATTTGTAAATTGACAAGAATTTAGCATTCTATGTGTGACACAGTAACTCACGATAATTTTCTTCCCTTAGTATCAGTACCTATGGCCAGCCAAGCTGTACAGAAGGTGTCCTTGCTCAACTTCCCATAGCTTGATAGATGAATCAAACGATGCACTGCATATAAAACAAAATAGTCCATCATTACTGATAAACACAAGCAACCTGCTGGGGTAGCAAAATTGTCCTCAGAAGCAAGGAACCTAATGCGGATACCTAATTCTGCTAGTTTACCAACTATCTTGTACACAAGGGATAAACAACGCTATCAAACCGAGACTGAAACCACTGAATGGTGAACTAGGAGTTTGTACCGAAATAAACATTGACCAAGAACTTGCCTACAACACGAGTTGACGCTGAAATAATATCATCTTGGACTATAAACATGTTCCGTACAAATCATGATTTGGCATGAGCTAATTTGTTACCGCTGGCTATCCACTTACAAGATGATATGTTCTCGCTGAAGCGAGGCCTAGTGTGCCATATCATACAAAGGAAGCATTAATACTAGATTACAGTAGACGCTGAGAACAACTAATCACCCAACACATTACCCATCGATAATTTCCAAAATTGTAGTGGATATCATTGCAGGTAAGAGAGAGCGAACTTACTGAACAACCACTTTGCAATGTACTGCAACTATCAAGTTTCCTACGATATACTACCTCTGTTCCAAAATACATGATGTCCCAGAAAATGTTCAGTCAAACTTTACAATATTTGACCACTGATTAATAGACTAAATGAATTTGTTAGACAGAATTGTAACACGAGATTTTTCATTAAAAATATTTTTACAATGTTTAATTTTATTATTACTAATTCATGCAGGATTAACTGGTCAAGGTTACTCACTGAAGGCTGCACATAATTCAAACGTCAGGAATACATGTTAGAACAGGTCGGTCAGTTGACCCAACAACAGTGAACTGTCAGAAATGAAAATACAAAGGCATTATTTGTCTTTAAAGGCTCTGAGCTAATGCCAAATTATACCTTGCCAAAAGCAGCTGTTGATTGGGATTATTTGTTCCTGGACCTGTGGGGCTCCATCTAATAGTGTATATTTCCTGCAAAAAGACAGTTGAGCAGATAAGAGGAGACAGTTTTAGAAAACTCAAGGGATCAAGCAAGGATAACGATTATTTGACAAACCTTGGTATGCTCTTTAAAATCATATACACATTTGTCCTGCTTCACACTCCATATCTGACAAAGGAAAAAGAAAAAGGAACACTTCATTACGAAAAAAAGACAAAGCACCTCCGCACGGTCAGCTTCTGTGAAGTGTGAACAAATATAGCAACTTGAGCCACACAAAAAGCATGTCCACTACTGTGAATCCATATGGTTACATAAACCACCTATAATTACAATGAGAAATGTATACTGAATTACGGCGAGACATCTGGTGCAAAAGCACAACTCAATGCATAATGCGAACTTCCGATTCGGGCATTATTTTCTCTGCCATCCTGGCGCCTGTCATTTATGACTGTATGGCCCTATAATTTTGAACTTTCAGACTCAAATTATGTTTCTCATTTCTTGCCTGTTATTGTGGAGCGATTATAACTTGATATTTTAAAACTGTAAGTAGATAGAATCATTTGAGACATCAGCAACAGAAAATAAGAATTATTTAGGTTAACTAACAAAATATTCTGTACTGGTAAACCAGGTTGTGTTTTTTCATTAGACACGTTGTACAACTGGTGCCATGTATATACTGAGAAAATGCTTAGCTTTACTCGGCAAAAACCATATAATCACAACAGGCCATCAAATTACAACTTTAGAGAGTGAAATACACCTACAACCATTAAACTAGCGGTACAATTTGGTCCCTTAACCCGGAAAATGCTCACCTGGGTCAACAAACTTATTTATGTGCTGCGCTGCACATATGGTCCTACTCCCTCCATATCTTCGTATATTAGTTTTATCTAAAGTCAAAACTTCATAAAGTTTGACCAATTTTATATCCCCCGCTGACATGGCATGTACCTGGCAGCCTGGTCCACTAAAACTAGAC
>NC_041382.1:267457695-267462822 GCF_002162155.2 Triticum dicoccoides | reverse complement strand
GGGGGTATGTGGAGATCAAAATATGCACCAAACCCCTCCATCTTCACCATCAGTATCACTAAGTTCTGGTCCACCAGAAAAGACCTATCTGTCTCCACCAAACTTAAAGCCTCTCCCACGAAACACTTGCCAATTCGTCACCTATGTGTGCTCGTGCTTTTGCCTCCGCATCCGAGGCTCCGAGCAAACACCGCATCGTCCATAGCTTGCAAGCGCATACACGTGAAGACTGTTGACTCATGCTGTCAGGTACGCTGATGTTAAATCCTAGCATCAATTCCAATTTTTAAATTTGATCATTTAACTACAATATGGAGATGATCACTATCTCCCATGTTGCTGAGTATTCACGGGCCACAACTGTGGCATGGGTCTTCTTCAATGCTTTGATTTCAGCATTTTGTTTTAGCACCTGCTGATGGCAGCATCAATCTCGAGGTTCCTCGCATGGCATCGTTGAAAGTGCATATATCCCCCCTGTGGGTTTTGGTGATTGATGAAAAGACATTCAATTAAGTATATTTCAGGTTTAGTCCATTTGGTAAGTGGATTGTAGCCCAAGGCTCTTAGTTAGGTTGCAATTTCCCAGGATTTTGGTGGATCGAAGATTCCACATTGAATCCAAGGACAACCGTGCTATCAAGAGGGTCAAATGCAAAAGATCTAGGGATGAACACCTTATATAATAACTACAGGCGCTCCCTAAGATTTCAACTTCAAATTCTTTAATCCATCTCATTTTACTCTCTCCCAATAGCTCCAGACCAGTCGGACGGTGGAACCTAGCCAGGTTAGTTGTGAGAGTTCTGCTGAGCAAACTGGCGATTTTCCAAGGTTCCATCCAGAACAAAGCTTTTCTGTGTTTTATAACTACCTCTGTTAGCTCCAGTACCTCCGAGCTATTTCTTATTTGGCATTCTTGAGCGGTTATAGTTTGCTCCAGCCAGTTGTTCCAGTATAGGTTTTGTGCTCCTGAGCTATAGTGAACTGGGAGTTAACCATTTCTGCCAAGCTCATTTCCATAGGGTACTCTGCTAGTCCCGGTACCTCTAAGAAATCTTTTGTCTGGCACCCCTGAAATCAAAGATGCTTCTGGACAGTCCGGTACCTCCAAGAACTTTGGACATGTTTGCAATAAGCCATGCACATGGTGATGGCCGAGTCGTCCGTGTGGAGCAGCAGGGTGGACCGAGTAGTTGGGCGCTGCATGTGGATCGTGGCGCAGCTTGTGCGGTCGTGGACTGTTGAGTGTGCATGTAGATAGAAGTAGTTAGTGCTGCTACTTGGTTATCTAGTTATGCATGGATAAGTTAGTTAGCTACACAAGCTGTGAAGCAGCCGGTCATCATGGATATGGGCGTGCATGTAGACTAGTTTGTTAGTTGGTTAGTGGCCGGCTCATGTGGTAGTGGCCGGTGCGTGCGTGTGTGGATGTGGCCGCTGGCTTGTGTGTGCAGTCGGGTATAAAAGAAGCCCCTGTGTACTGCTTGTAGGGGGACCCGTGTGTAGCCATGTAGCCACTGTAAGGAAGAAAAGGATTGGGGTGTTCGTGCGCCCGTGGCGGCGTTCGTGCGCCGGCCGAAAAATCTTGTGTCCACTGTTCTTCTTCTTCCACCTCCGTTCGAGTAAGAAGAAGCGGCGCTGCGAGGAGGCGGCGTCAACAATTGGTATCATAAGCTGGTTCATCTTGGGTGTCGTCCCCTTGCCGGAGGCGTGCCGGCGGTGGCGGCATTCGTCGGCGGCTGCGCGGTGAAGCTCCGGGCCGTGTGTCGGTCTATGGAGGTGCGCGACGCGGCAAGGAGGCCGCGGTGGCTGCGGCGGCATGGTAAGGAGGCCGCGGAGGACCTGCGTGGTGGCGGCTCCAACGACACACAGCGTCATGGCGGCATGTGCAGGGCAATAAGCCGTGGCGGCGAGCTCGGCGCGACCGGTGCGTGTTATGGGTGCGCATTGGACGCGTCGGGCACGTCTGGCACGTCGGGACCGCGGGCGCGCGTACGAGCGTGCGGTTGACGTTGGGAGGAGGCGTATGTCGCCGTTGTGCTCGAGTCCGTGCTCGAGTTCGGCTACATCCTTCCGGCGTTTGTCGCTGGCGGCTGCCATGGCAGACGCGGAAGAGGCGCGCGGTGAGCGTTTGGTGCGGTCGGGCTCATCGGGCGCGTCGGGTGCGCGCGGGACGTGTGGGACGCAGAGGGACGCCAGGCGTGTGTCGGCGGCGAAGAAGGAGCTCGGCGTATGTCGCCGGGGTCGTGACGAAGCACGGTGCGACCGCGTTGATGCCGGGTCGGGTCCGCGGGCTGGGTCACGGTTGTGACGACGACAACGACGAGAGCTGCAACAACTTCGACGGCGGCGATGTCATGGCTTAGGAGGTGAGTGTTGGCAATAAGCCATGCACATGGTGATGGCCGAGTCGTCCGTGTGGAGCAGCAGGGTGGACCGAGTAGTTGGGCACTGCATGTGGATCATGGCGCAGCTTGTGCGGTCGTGGACTATTGAGTGTGCATGTAGATAGAAGTAGTTAGTGTTGCTACTTGGTTATCTAGTTATGCATGGATAAGTTAGTTAGCTACACAAGCTGTGAAGCAGCCGGTCATCATGGATATGGGCGTGCATGTAGACTAGTTTGTTAGTTGGTTAGTGGCCGGCTCATGTGGTAGTGACCGGTGCGTGCGTGTGTGGATGTGGCCGCTGGCTTGTGTGCAGTCGGGTATAAAAGAAGCCCCTGTGTACTGCTTGTAGGGGGACTCGTGTGTAGCCATGTAGCCACTATAAGGAAGAAAAGGATTGGGGTGTCCGTGCGCCCGTGGCGGCGTTCGTGCGCCGGCCGGAAAATCTTGTGTCCACTGTTCTTCTTCTTCCACCTCCGTTCGAGTAAGAAGAAGCGGCGCTGCGAGGAGGCGGCGTCAACGGGACAATTCCAGGGCTCTAGATTTGAACACTGAACCTGTCCTGGTATGTGCTTCTTCTATTCAAACGATCAGATTTTCACCTTTTTTATAAACTGACCCTCACATACCTTGAGTGGGGGAGGAGGCTTTATGGACGAAGTTGTGGAGGCACCCCCCCCCACCCTACCCCCACCCTCTTCTCTCTCGTTGAGAAAGCCCTTTGCTTTGCATTTCACCTCTCGTGCTGTAATGTAAACCTATCTTTGATTCTTGAGAGATAGATCCATGGGTTCTTGAGCTTTGATTGAAGATCTTGTTGGGGAGTTCATTCAAGTGGCCTTGCTTTGTGAAAGTGCATCTCCAAGATACCCTACTGGTTTTGGTGATTTATGGCAACCATTTGAGAGTCAGAGGACCAATGATTTCAATGAGTGTATTTCAGGGACTCGTTGGCTATAAGGACTAATTTTCTTAAACGAGTCCTTGCCTATAAGTGGAATATCAATGGTGACCCTAACTCAAGCTTGTGCCTTGTAGTATGTACTTTCTAGGCTTTTGGTGAACCCAGTGATTCACACTGAGTGTAGGACAACCATACTATGAAGAGGGGCACAAGCAAAGTACTTTGGTTTGAAATCCAAGAACAGATCCTAGACCAAAGTCTTCACCAAGTAGGTGATCTGTCCTTGGATTTTGGTAGGACTATTCACCCCAGGTAGTATCCCTTGTAGTGGCGCCCATTGACGTCGAAGTTCACCGGAGGAGCATGGCCTTCAACAAGCTTGGCAAAGACATTCGAGCACTGCAGTACGTTAATGTCATTGTGAATTCCTGGCATACCAAAGGAGTGCCAAATCCAGAGGTCTTGTGTGGCCACTGCCTCAAGTACCACACTGCAAGCTCCTTTGGCGCGTTTGTACATCCCCTGCCAAGCAAATGGACAGTTTTTCCATGCCCAATGCATGCAGTGCATGCTTCCAAGCATCCCAGGAAATCCTCTTGCTGCATTCTGTGCTGGGATCCGAGCGGTGTCTTCAGAATTGGGTGATCGCAAGTATTGTGGTCCAAACACTGCCACCACTGCCCTGCAGAACTTGTACAAACACTCAATGGTGGTGGACTTGGCCATGCGTCCATGGTCTTCTAGTATATCTCCGAGAGCTCCGTATGCAAGCATCCTCATAGTTGTCGTGCACTTCTGGAGTGAGGAGAATCCAACTGTGCCGATGCAATCCTTCTTGCAAATGAAGTAGTTGCCGAACTCCTGGATGGCATTCACAATCCTAAGGAAGAGCTTTCGGCTCATCCGATAACGGCGCCGAAATACTTTCTCGCCGTGCAGTGGAGCATCCGCGAAGTAGTCGGCGTAGAGCAAGCAATAGCCCTCCAGTTGATGCCTCTGCTTGCTCTTATGGCGGCCCGGCGCCGAGCCACCTCGCCGCGGCTTTGCATTGCTCACGAACAGGCTGGCCAGAGCGGCGAGGATCATGAGGTGCTCTTCGTCCTGGGTGTCGGCCTCGTCTTCCTCCTCCAGCAGCGCCGCAAACGCCTCCTCGTCGTCGGAGTCCATCGCCGAACAGGCAAATCACCGAACACCTGGCGGTCGTGGTGGGTGCGCAGCCGCCGGTATCCCCCGCCTGCGTGGCCGGAGCGCTGGAAAGCTCGCCCAGGAGCGGGATGGAGGCTGCCGCGGCGAAACCCTCTCTTTCCGGCGGGGAAATGGCCTTTCTAGCAGCGGAGCGCTGACGGGAAAAAACGCGTCCTGGGGGGCCTATTGGGGGCGCGAGTGGAGATGCTCTTAGACGGTTAGACCTAAATCCCAACACTTGTTGCTCCTGGAGGGTGTGCGCCTCCTAGATGGTTAGAGCATCTCCAGCCGTTGAGCCCCCCAGGAGGCATTTTTTTCGCCGCTTGGGGGACTGCCGGCGAGAATATTAGTCTGGGACCGAAATTTCTTCCAGTCGTTGGCCTCCCAGGCAGCAACGAGCCGGCGAAGCAGCGCCAAGCGCGGGAACAGCGCGAGGAGGCCGAGGCAGACGAGGAGGACCTCGGAGGCGGCCATGAGGAAGAGCACCGATGCCCAGTGCCCCCGCCGCGGCCAGCGACGGCAAGAGGAGGGCCCGCCGCACCGGTGTTCCAGTCACGGCGCGCGGCCGCCCGGGCCGAGTCGCGGCGCAGGAGAGGCGACGCTCGCGGGCGCGGCGCGCGGCCTGGTCGAGGCAGGCGACGCTGGTGT
>NC_041382.1:267453336-267457125 GCF_002162155.2 Triticum dicoccoides | reverse complement strand
GCGGGGCGGGGCGTGGCGGAGGAGAAGGCCGGGCGGCCAGCAAGCGCGAGGAGGAGGCGGGGCGGCGAGGAGGCGGGTGGGGCGGAGGAGGCGGGGGCGGCGGACGTGGTCCCCGCTGGCGAGAGAAAGCGGGGCAGCGCAGGGGAGAAAGCGACGGGAGAGAGAAGGCGGGGCGGGAGGAGAAAGCGACGGAAGAGAGGCTGCAGGTGGGCCATTTGAGGCAAAAAGACCAGCGCCGGCGTCCCTAGCTGCCCCCCGGGGGGCTGGGTTTGGGGTGGGATCGCCGGGCGCAACTTTAATCAACTCCGGCGAAAAACAAGGCTTTGGGGGCGTGAGTGGAGAGGTTTTTCGTCGCCGGGGGTACAAAAGTGCTCCTGGGGGGCTTCTTGGGGGCCTAGTGGAGATGCTCTTAGAGTCACTTGAGAGCCTTCATGTGTGAAAGAGTCAGGAAGTTTGTAAAGGACTAGAGAGCGTCTCTTTGTGTGAAAATCTACCACAAGTGAGGCTCCCTTTGTGGTTGCCATGGTGGAATAGGTGGACTAGGCCCTTGGTGGCATAGCGAGCCAAGACCTTTGTGGTTGTAGGATTTTGTATACAAACCTCCGCCAATGAGTAAGATTGCACCAACAATCCAAACCTCAGGTAAGATCACCTGTGTGCGATCTCTTCCCCTTACTACTTCACTTATTGCAAACTTTGCTTCCGCTCTTAATTTATAGACTTGCATGCAACTAGGGGTACTTAGTTTAAATCCTTCCCACTAGAAAGGATTAATTTTTGATATCTTTTATTCAACACCACCCCACCCCCACGGCCCCACCCCCACCCCCCAAGACAAGTAATCATGCAAAGAGCACGAAGACGCGCAGTTCACGTTCTCCAGAAGTTCATGGCCCATAACCCCACGGACAAACAACCTTGTGGCCAACCCCAATGTCTCCACGCTGCTCTCCGCCACCGTTCTTCTCCTCCTACCTAGTAACACAGTGGCGTTAGTACCACCACCACATCCTCCAGTTTCGAGAGTCTAAGCCATCACACTCGTTGTCACAACATGCAAGGTGTGACAATCTCGTTGTCATAGGCTCACTATCAGAATCCCTCTATTTTCGAGAGCTCTGAGTTTTCGCGCACCTTGCCTATCCGAACCTGCTAGAGCTGTCGTCAGGATACTTTGTTGTCATCGTGATCAACAGCAAGATGGCGGATGTGACCAAGGACATGGCAAAGGGGGCGTACAAGAAGACAAGTCCTTGCTTTGACGAACCCTAGCCATGCTCTCATCTCTCGATGCAAGCATGTTTCCATATGCCAGGCTCTCATGCAACATCTGTCACGGCCAGGCAAACCTACATCACCATACCGCTGTCCACGAACATCACCTCCACGAGGGGGCAGGCATGCAGGCCTGTAAAGGTAAGCTCGTCGTCCTTTGCATCAGTTGCTCCTCAGCTTCCTAAAATTGATGGAAGACTTGAGGCTTTTTTACAGTTTCCAATCCCCTACTTACACCCCAACGAATAAACTAGTGGACCGGTGCTAGCAGATATGTGTTACGGAGGCCTCGTGTATTTAGGACTGTGCACCATATAGACAAGTTTGTTAACTTAAATGAGTATTTTCAGAGTTAAAGCACAAAATTGCACCGTCCCAAATAGTTTAATGGCTGTAGGTGTTTGTTTCACTCAAATAGACAGTTGAGATACTTATACATCTAGGAAAAAATGGAAAATGCAAGGTAACATACAGTAATACATTACTCAATAGCAAGACAATGAAAAAATAACCAAAACAAAACAGCCGACAGGGAGCCTGAATTATTAGTTCGTGATGTCTTGTACACAATGATGCAAGAACTAGAAAAACTATTAACTACTGTACAGAAAGCAAGATGATACCTTTGCAGTCCAATCATCAGAACAAGAAGCCAACAAAGAACCAGTTGGATCCCACTTGATAGCATTAACTTCACTCTGGACAGTGTATTTATAGTCAGGTGGCTACTACGCCAATACTTTTTAAGTAAAAAAATATTAATTATATTTTCATGGACAAGAATGGTACTGTAACTTATTAGGACAAACATTATGAAGCTATATAACTAATAGCTGCTCAGTGATTATACTCAATAATTCCCGGTAGCATCTAAAATTATCTAGCCAAGCAATTTATGTATGGACAAATGAAGATAGTCATCCAAACAAAATGGTGAAGAGATGGAATTAATTGATCAGTTATTCTAGAATATGAAGGGGAAAAAAGGATGACTTGTAAAACTAACCCACCAACATGAAATGATTTTCATTTGATATAATATAATATTCATACTTTGGGGAACTTACTAACTGCGGAAGAATACTATTGAGAATTTCCACATCAGTTTTTTGGTTGTAAGGATCAAGCCAAGAAAAGGCACACGCAACACAGAAAGAATTTCGCACAGTTCGAACCCCAAGAAGCCTATCTTTACAACAACCCCATGAACCAGCATACCCAGCCGCAGCCTCCCTCCACCATCCACAGAATCCCTATGGCCTCATGTGGCTCCCCACTCGTCGGAGACTAATCTGGACTATCCCAAGCTTGCCATGGCCGGAGGGTGACCTTCTCCGTGCTCACTGCTGCCGGAGCACGATATCCTCTAGATGGGTCACCTTGCAGCTGACAGAACTTGGTGGAGTCGGTCTGCACCGACTGGTGAGTCTACCATGGTGCCACAGCCATCCCAAGTTGATACCATCCTCCTTGTCGGGCGAGGTGTGGGATTTGAGCGATACTGCACTCCACGACACGGTCATATAAAGACCTACTCCGGGGTTCACGATGCCTACGCACAGCTTGTCGTGGAACTTTGGGTTCAGCTGGATGGTAGGTGCCAAAGATGCAGGAAAAGATTTATCTCTGTTCTTTACCACCTGATTGGCCAAATTGTTTGAGAACTAACACGATGTGATGTTATCAACTATCGGCTATATTTCAAGTTTGTACTAGAAATGAAAAGCATTTTTATAGTTTGAATGAGCCTTCATAAAGTACCCTGTGATATATTGGAAAATAACTAAAGGTCTTGAACTTTCTTTTATTCTCGGGATGTTCTATTCAGACATGAAAAAGATCAAATTATTCTATCTGCTAAAGCGATTTGCATGACAATGGCGGAGCGGAGTGGTGATACAATGGCAGAGCCGAGAGATGGGCAGGTAGGGATGAAGGGAGGAGGATGACAATTCTTTGTCTTCTTCTGTTATAAGGGTAGATAAGGAGACGCTGTGAGGAGAAAGAGGATCAAAAGGGTGCATAGCATCTCTACTCCTAATGGACGAATTGGTTGAATAGTCCCCCCCACTTTCAACCGGTTTATTTTCAACCGGTTTATTTTCAACCGGTTTTTCTTCGTCCCACCTCCCACCAGCCCCTCCCACCGGTTTTTCTCTTTTCTCGTCTGACCGGCAATACCCAACGTATTTATGGTAATCAATTATAATTAATCCACGTATAGTAATAAATCAATCCAGGTATGGTAAGGTCATAACTCAGGAAATTTTGAATATGGTAATTATATGGTAATAAATTTAAATTACCCCAAAGGCTATCAATCCAGGTATGGTAAGGCCATAACTCGGGAAATATCGAATATGGTAATAAATTTAAATTACCACCAGGTATGGTAAGGCTATCCACGTATGGTAATAAATCATATAGTAATAAATCATAATTAATCCACATATAGTAATAAATCAATCCAGGTATGGTAAGGTCATAACTCAGGAAATTTTGAATATGGTAATT